>NW_027175976.1:2302500-2392500 GCF_023055335.1 Clinocottus analis
GTGTGTGGAGAGGGGTGGGGGGTGGGGGGGGTTGTGGTGAAATGTGGTACTTTCTCACGCACACACACACACACTCACAGAGAAGCACCGGCCACACTGTCAGCAGGCTGCTCGGTGCCCCTCAGCGGTCCGGGCTTTTCGCCTGTCACCCCCCCCTCCCCTCCCTCCCCCTCCTCTCCTCCCCCTCCCCCTTCTGGAGCTTTTTTTGAAAAGAATAAATTTGAAGAGGGCCCGATGCGACGAGAAGCTCTCGGGATGGGGAGCACAAATGGCCTCGCGGTGCTCGGCGGCCGGCGTGCAGATGGACCCCTCCATTCAATAAGGCTCGAGCAGAAGTCCGTGCTCCGCGCTGTGCCAGAGCCGGCGAGCTTGTTTTTGTGTTCTGAAGGGGACAATCTGTTGACGCCACCATATTGGGGTTCCTTTCTTTCTCTTCTCTCCGGTTTCGTGTCGAAGCATTGACGGAGCGGCCTGCGACAGTTGGGCCGGTCCGGTCTGAATGACGGGCAACAAACGCCCTAATGAAAATGAAAAGGCGATCAGAGGCGTTGTGCCTCCTATGGGATGCTAACCGCGAGCGCCGCCAGCTTTGGTCGAAGCCATTCGCCGGCCTTCGCTTCAGACGGACCGGGAAGCGAAGATTTAGAGTCCGTGTGAGTTGGAGGTGTTTGAAAAATCAACTTCATGAACATGCAGAGACGAGGAGAAGAAAAAGGAGCGAGCACAAACACACACACACACACACACACACACACGGATGGACGGAGCAACCCGCCGTTTGCTAGCTTAAAGCTAACGTCTGTGCAGTTGGTGTGCAGGCTGTTTGGGGCGAACAAACACCCAGCCATGTGATTGGTGTGAATGACCCGAGGTCGGTAACAGAATGGCGGCGTGTCGCGACGACGACCTACATTTTTCTCGCCCGCCGGATGCTTCGAAGTCAGAGCGTCGAAGATTGAGGGATTGCCTCCACGCGGCTCTCAACATGGCTGACAGTGTTAAAACCTGAAAAAGGGCGGGACACGCGTTGGGACGCCGTTAGCGCTGCCGTACGAGCACACAAACACACACACACACATGTTGCATCTTTAAACTGCCTCAAACGTGCCACTTGCGAGCAGCAGAAACCAGCTGTGAACACAACAGTGACATACTATCATCTTTTAGTGGGAAATTACTCAGACACACTTGTTTGTTTTGTGTCCCGCAGTCACAGAGGCCTTAGCCGAGAAGCTGATGAATATATATTGTCTTCCTCTTCGGATAGCATGAAACGTGGGCTGAAAGGAACCTGAAGCCTCCATTTTTCTCTCCAAGGCGACTTGTTTCGTTTCCAGATCGCAAAACTCGACTTCTTCTTCTCCTCAGTTAAATGGCGGACGCCATGCCGAGCTCCCCCTCAGCCCGTTGGATGGGGATGCTGCTGATTTGCCTGATTGTATTTGCGCCTCTTCAAAAGGTTGCTTCAAATTGGCTTGACTCTTGAATGGAAACGCCACGACTGTCCCGTTGTTGAGGACGTAACGAGCTGACTCAGCGATGTGTGATTCAACTTTCCCTTTGCAAAGAGGAACAATGAGTTCTTTTCATAAAGTTACGCCGTCTCGCTTCAAGTTCACATCCAGAATGTCGAAACCTTGTCACCTTGCAAACCTGCGTGTGTGTGTGTGTGTGTGTGTGTGTGTGTGTGTGTGTGTGTGTGTGTGTGTGTGTGTGTGTGTGCAGCTGAAGGTAAAACAAGACAGTCTGGCGGGGCGGATGACTGACAAACTGACAGATGCCAAATAGAAAAAGAATGGAGACACAGGCCCTTGAGCTTTAAAAGGAAAGAACATTTCATGCAACCTTCAGTTCTCCACAGATACAAAAAAAAAAGAAAGAAGATTTGAAACGGCAAACGTGGCCATCGCTAAAACCTCACTGCAGCTGCTGCCACCTGAGAGAGGGAGGGAAGGAGGGAGAGAGAGAGAGAGAGAGAGAGAGAGAGAGAGAGAGAGAGAGAGAGAGAGAGAGAGAGAGAGAGAGAGAGATAAAGAGAGGGAGCGAGAGTCAGAGATAGAAATAGAAAGATATAGAGAGACAAAGAGAAAGAGAGAGAGAGAGAATGAAAATGAGACGGAAAGAGAAAAAGAAAAAGAGACAGAGAGCAATAGAGAAAGAGATGAATAAAGAGAAATACAGATAGAGAGCGATAGATATAAACAGAGAGAGAGAGAGAGAGAGAGAGAGAGAGAGAGAGAGAGAGAGAGAGAGAGAGAGAGAGAGAGAGAAAAATAGATAGATAGATAGATATTAAGGCTATAGAGATAGGCAGAGAGCAGTAGATATTAAGAGAGAGAGAGAGAGAGAGAGAGAGAGAGAGAGAGAGAGAGAGAGAGAGAGAGAGAGAGAGAGAGAGAGATATCAAGGCTAAAGAGATAGAAAGATAGCGGTGGCATTTCCAGGGTTAAAGGTTCGATTCCCGCGGGGCCACCACGCTCGTGCTAAAAACAAGGTTCACTCATGTTAATCTGATGTGGCTCAGATAAAAGCGTCCTCATCATCTGCAACTCATACTCCAGCTTTCTTTCTTCTTGTAGAGCGCAATCGATGGCAATGGGCGGATCCATTTCGCAAATGAATATAAATATTGGGGTCTTTTTTTTTGTTCATACCGTTTGGCGATATTACATCTTGCTCGCTCGCTCATAAATTTCCATCTCTCCCATCCCTCCTCTCTCCCCGGGTTTTTCCCACGGGAGGTGCCAGACGGCCAGTAATTTGGTTGTCTTGGCTCGTCTGGAGTAACACCTGCCCCCTCTCTGGGGAGGAGAGAGCCTTTCAGCCGGGGGCACACATGAGGCTACCGCTGCCTTTAGCTGCTGACCACTGTGTGTGTGTACGCGCGTGCGCGTGTGTGTGTGTGTGTGAGCGAGAGAGACAGAGAGAAAGAGAACATGTGTGTGTGTGCAGGGTGAGTTTTCTTATTTCATCTTGCCTTGAGTGTGTGTGTTTGTACAGTAGGCTAAACATTAGCCTGTGTGTGTGTGTGTGTGTGTGTGTGTGTGTGTGTGTGTGTGTGTGTGTGTGTGTTTTCATCTGTATGCTAAACTGGGTTTGCACTTATTTCACCTTGCTTTGTGTGTGTGTGTGTGTGTGTGTGTGTGTGTGTGTGTGTACAGTAGGCTGAATGCGAGTGCGGATTTGCGCGTGCGTCAGTGTGAAGCGCGAGCCTGACGTCATTCGGTGCGCGTGCTTCTTTCCAATCAGCTGAATATTAGCAGCTGTCGCTTATTTGCGTCTCTTTCTTCTGGCGGCGCAAAAAACCTTCGTGACTTTTTTGGGGGGAAAATATTTCAAAACAGGAAGTTTTTTTTCAAGTATTTCCGTTTTAATTAAAAATAAAAGCGGAAAATATGAAAAGTTTGTTCATTAGAAACCAGCTGTCACACGACACCTCTACTACAAAAGATCTGCATAAAGCAACAAGTAGCCTACACAACCCTGAAGAGACAAAAAATCTTTGGATAGAGGATATGTTTGCTTTTTTTCTTCACTATAAAATTACTTGATGGATTTCGTAATACAAAACAGACACAAATGAACGAAACCAAAAAAAACAGAACATCAAAACATTGAAGAGGATAAATTTACTTTTTTTTCTCCTTTTCTTTTTTTTCAAAATTATGAATATTATTTTTTTGGTCACAGCCCTCTGATAAGTGATAGAAACTGTTTGACTGAATCATTCTTTACATGATTATTCTATCATTTTATAATTAAACGCAAATTCTTTTTTCTCTTCTTCTTTTCCAGCAGCCCGATTCTTATTCTCCGAGCGACACCTGAACACAACACTTTCGGGAAATAAATATTTACGGGGCCATTGAACCCCATCTTGAAGTGCTTTATCGTTGCTATTGATAGGCAATAGATGTGACAATCAAATAAATAAAACATAACATACATCAAACATACATCAAACGAATAAGTTATGGATCAACAGAAAGTGCCATTTTTTTTAAAGAGTAGAACACCATCACTTTCCAAGTTCAATTTCACAGCCTAAAATATAGAAGCAACAAACAATATACATTTATACAAAGAAAGGACGCCAGCCTATGATATCAACATAAATAAATTAGCATTAAATATCAACACAATTAATTAAATAATTCCATACATGTAAAAAAAAAAAAAAAAAAGATTAAGGTCACAATTTCATATGTCATAAGTGGCACTTACGCATCCCCCCGCCCCCTTTCTTTACGGAAAACATCACCTAAACTAGAATCTAAAGCAGCTATGTCTCGTTTACATCCTTTCATTTCGATTCATCTGTTTTTTTTACACCTGGAGGCTGAATGTATTCATGTTTAGGGCTCAACTGGAGCGTCGTCTTGGGATGGGAACTGGAGTTTCTTCTGAAAAACCAAATTCTTGAAACTCATCGTAACATTTTTTTCTTATTTTTCCCTTCTGCATTTCAACACCTTTGTTGTTTTCTTTGTTGAGGAGCAACGTGACTGCTCGCGGCCCTTCTCACCCCACCTCCTCACCCCCATGTCTGCCGGATCATAATCATATTCTCATTATTGCATCTAACAGCTCAAGCGACTCTGCGCTTGTTGCTTCATGTGTTCAGTGAGCGGTCTGGACTCAAAGTTGAGGCTTTCACTCGGGAGCAGCAACCGCCGACATCAACAACCGACGCTGGACACTCCACGGTGGGAGGGTGAGGGCGAGGATGGGGGAGGAAGGGGAGGTATGGCAAAGTCTCAGCATCCCGGGACTCGACGCTTCCATCCGGTGGGAGAAATGTGTCCACACGGGTGTTTGACCCTGGATGACGTACTGGGGTTGACATATAGATTTTTTTTTTTGAAAAACCTGCAGTGAAATTTATATTTTATAACCTTCGTTGATTAAAAGGGGGTTTAATATCATGGTGGACTCAGGAACCAAGAATAAAATGCCTTCTTTTGGCACCCGGAAATTGACAATTTTACAAGCAATGTCCACACAAAACATGAGCCACGGAGGGCTGCGCCCTGCTGCCAACTTTGCCATACCCCATGACCCCCCACCCAGGGTCACATGACCCCCCACCCAGAGTCCCATGACCCCCCCACCCAGAGTCCAGTCACCTCCACCCTCTTGTGTCCCGTCCTCGTGTTAAACATCCAGCACGTGATTGAGATAGGAGATGTAGCATATCGCCAGTCTGAGGATCTCGATCTTGGAGAGCTTCTTGTCCGGGGGCAAGGTGGGGAGCAGCTTCCTCAGCTCCGCGAAGGCCACGTTGAAGGCCTCCACGCGGATGCGCTCCCGGGTGGCGTGGGCCGAGCGGTACTTGGCCGTGGCCCTCCGCCGCCGCCTCTTCTCCTCGCGGCTCAGCGGCTGGTCTGACCGGCACCGGACGCGCTCCTCGCCCTCGGTGGGCTCGTCCGAGGTGCAGCCGGTCGACTTGAGGCCGTTGAGCATGGACTCCGGGTCGGACTGGGTCCAGGAGAGGTCCGCCTCCGTCTGGTCCGGGCTCAGCATCATGGTGAATTCTCCGGTGTTGGCAGTCGCTCCTCCGTAAGAACCTGCGCACGAACCCAGCGATTAAAAACACGGATTCATGCTGTTTATGATATTCATTGTGCCTCCAACGTGCATCTGCTTAACACGTCTGTTGTTGATGGAAACTCGTAACAACAAAAACAACACAAAAATAATGAAAAAGAAAGTCAATTAAATGTAATTGTTTTAGTGTCTTCCGCCACCCCGAGGCCCCATGTGAGGGATGCCCCAGCGGGGGGTCTGGTGCCCCATAATAAATCCAAATGCAGTCTACTTTCGTTGCATAATAACATTAAACTTCATAAATAATAAATCCCTCGAAGGAAAGAAAAAAAAACGTGTGAATTGTTCATTTATTAAAGCCCGAGGCCTCATAATCACCACATTGACGAGGAAACATGTATTTAAATTAAAATGTTCTGTTTCAAATATTTATATTTGACCGCCCTTAATAATACTAATAATAATAAATATAATAATAATGATAATAATAATATGAGTTGTGACATATTGCGAAGGAGAAAGTCTCTTTTCTTTGTGGATGAACGGGCCATCTGTCACATGATGAACACATCTGCTTTATCTGAGGCCGGGGACTTGACAGCATGGAGGCAGAAGACGCAGAAATAATGTTGACATCTGCTGCACATGACGTTATGGAGAAATTGGATTATATATATATATATATATATATATATATATATATATATATATATATATATATATATATATATATATATAAATATATAAAGCGAGGGAAATATAAATAAATAAAGCTATAAATAATACCATAAATAACTGATGGAGGCACAGACATTTAAAAACATTTTCTTTTGAACATTTTTCTTTCTTTCTCCGTTTGAGACTCACCTTGACAAAGAGTTGTGAGGAGCGAAATCTTCTGGAAACGAACTTCAAATCGCTGTGGAGCGGCGCCTTAACTCCGGATCAAGTCATATTCGATGTTTGGTGTAACGTGTGACCTTCAAAGTGGCGGAAATCTAAACCCCCCCAAGTAGTTTGGACTTTGTCAGCCGCAAACTTGCAACATGGGAGTCACGGTGGGGGTCAAACGTCAAGCGGAGTAAAGAAAAGCTTCCGCACATCAAAACAGTCCCGACGTCTTACAGCTGATTGGGGATCAGTCCATTAACAAGACGGAACAAAAGCTGATAATGAGGATGTGAGCGGGGATCTGTCAGCGGCCCCTGCGCCCCCACCGCCCCGGCGAGACGAGACAAAAGAGCGGATAGTGGAGAAAGTGCAGCCGGGCTCCTGGTCCATGCGCCGCTGGAAGATGGGGATGAAAGGCGGGAGATAAGCGCGTCTCTCTCTCCCCGTGTCAGGGATGAGCGGGTCGGAAGCAGTTCGCAGATAATCCCTCTCTCTCTCTCTCTTGTTTTTTTTGTCTTTACCTCCAGTCCTCGTTCCGCCGAGTGTCATATGCGAGATAAGATCCAAACGATCCCGACTAATAAAGGCTCACTTCGGGGATGGAATATATTTGAGGAATGGTATTGTCTAACGCCGCCCCCTCTCCCTCTCCCTCTCTCTCTCTCTCTCTCTCTCGTTCCCTCCCTCTCACACTCACACTCACACACACACACACACACACACACACACACACACACACACACACACACACACACACACACCCTCCCTCTCTCTTTACGCCCCTCGGCCCTCGAGCGCTCTCCCTCCCGTGGGAGTGCAGTGGGCAAAGGGAAAGCAGAGATGTGTGCTTGATAAAAGGAGGGGAGAAAAAATAAATAAATGCCATGTTGTGAGTTTGTGCACGTGCGTTTTTTTTCTTTCTTTCTTTCCGGTGAACAGTGATGATTAAAAAAAATAAAATGAACTGAATGTGTTTTTTTTTTCAAGTGCAGGCAGAGGAGAGGAAGATATTCTATTTTCAAATGAAAACAACATTTGAATGCTTAAATCCTAAAATGTCTTTATTTGTATACATTTATCACATCTGTCACCTTAGATTAGATGAGATAAAATGAGGTAAGATAAGATGAGGTCAGATGAGATGAGGTAGGATGACATCAGATGAGATGAGATAAGAAATGAGAAAAATGATTACCAATGCAACAGACAAAAGAACATTTGAGCTTTTTTGTTGTTTTCCTAGCTTTCAATACTTCCTCTAACAACAACCACTTCATCTGTTAGCTGGTGTAGTGCAGCCTTCCCGACCCGGTCCACGCCCCCTTCAGGGGTCAGCAGATGAACCCGAAAGGGTTAGGGGGCTACATGTTTGTGACTACAAACATGTACATTTATCCTCTGGACGGTTCTCTGAGATTTATTGGACGCTTTGACTTTTTTTTTAGGCATCGACAACTCAAGACACATCTGAAACACGACGAGGAGCTCCCACCAGAACTTTGCAACGCCTCACATTCGAGGAGGATGGCCGAAAGTTTCTCTCCTCTGCATCCTCCTCCTCCCTCGCCCTCCTCCCATCATGCATCCCTGTGCCCGGTGGCACCACCAGCATCGGGGTCACGAGGGCGCGGTTCCAGAGGAGGGACAGTGGCCAGTAAGTGTGGGGACTAGCTGCGCCTAACGAGGTGATTAAAACGATAAGGGGAAGCACGGATGACTTGCCGTGGCCCGCAGCCACCGTCGTGCTTATTGCCGCCACACACACACACACACACACACACACACACACACACACATACAGACACACAAACACACAAATTGTGAGTGAAAGAGAGAAGAACTACCACAGTGCCAGAAGGACCATATCAGTGAACACTCAGCATGTGTGTGTGTTTCCGAGAGAGAGAATGTGTGCACTTGTGTGTGTGTGTGTGTGTGTGTGTATGTGTGTGTGTGTGAGATGACGGACAGCTAGCCTGGGGTTTCGCGGAGTGTGTGTGACACAGAGAGACTCACAGCGGGGTGTATCGGAGACATGTCAGGACCAGGAGACAGAGGCCTCCTGACAGCTGGAGCCAACGGACACACACACACACACACACACACACACACACACACACACACACACACACACACACACACACACACAGCCCACCACCCTAATTGCTCCACAGACGGAGAAGTGTAGAAGGTCTTAGCTTGGTGGTCTGCCCCCCCCCCCCCCCCCCCCTTCAGCCCGCAAGGCCGTCGGCCAAAGACATGCAGGACCCCTCGAAGGCTGTTTTGTTGGTGCCTGCTGCAATTACATCCCACAGCTGATGTTCTGTCTGCGGAGACGAGGAAGCAAACTGCAGGCCGGGGGAGTCGCCAGAGATGATGGTCATTTCAGTCGGATGGATGACGCTTGTTGGTCACGATGGCGCTGGGAACAGAGCTTTTGTTTTTGTGCACTGGATCTCACTTCAGGTCACGCGTCTGTTCGGGGAAATGGAGCCTTGGTCATTGCGTCATCATCAAACATCAGGGTTGTGTGTTCAAATAAGACGTAACAGTGTCACAATGTCACCTAACAATATAATGTAACAACGTGACGTAACAATATATTGTAACAACGTAGCAACAATGTAACGGAACAGCTTAAGAACCGTAACAATGGTCAAAATGTAACAAAACAACTCAATCTAACAACGTACTGAGCATAAATAAATGACTCAACATCAGTAACAACATTGTGACTGTAAGTAAACTACAGCATCCTTCTGCAAAGTTGTGTGACAAGCATAACGTTACATAACGAGGGTCAACGTTGACAGAGGTCCTTTGTTTGTTTCTTTGACCCCTCTCGCTCAGTGAACTTCCACTTATTCAACTTTCAATAACTGTGGCTCGATATACTAAAACGTCCACATTTAAACTTACAATGCTTTTGTTCTGGGCCGCAAAACCTCAACACATTCATATTAGAGTTCCTTTTTGAAGATTAGGATTAGAGGAAACTTAATTGCTCAACACCAAGAAGATGGAAATACAACATCTTCAATATCATAAATATGTAAAAAAATAAATAAAACAACAACAACCAGACAGATCATCAATGACATTTTTTCTCACAACTTAAAAAAATACTATTGCATTAAATTCATATTTCAATCTCTTAAGCTTATTTAAAAAAACAAACATTTACCACGATTGTTTCACTTCAGTTCTTGCAAGCTATCAAAATGAACCGATCCAACCTTTTACACTTCTCAAAAAATGAATAAACAGGCTTCATTTATTGGTTTTGGGGTGACATATTCCTTTGAAGAGACCACCTCAGGAACAGGAGTTAGTCGGGGATGAGATGCCCTCTCACTGCGCTTCCCATAATCATGCAAAAGTGGCTCACACACAGGAAGCACTGCACTGATTTATGGTCATGATTATTCTTCGCAGGGCTTATATCGCCGATGCAGCTGAGGCCTGATACTGCGGAAATAAGATGCAAATGTGAGTTTTTGGCGGGTGGCATTGTATTCCAGGCTACGGGAGAACATTTGTAACGGCTCTAAAGTCCACGGAAATGCCATTTTCCTGTTTGTTTGTGTGGACGTCGTTTTAAAAGCAGCTGCCACCGGAAAGTTGCAAAGTGACGAGACGTCTGTGACGGAGTTGTTTCTCTAATCAGTCAGAGTCGACGACCCAGCTGTCTGAGCCGCTTGTTACGACAAAAAAACACCTTGAACTCGTGCAACACACTCCCACCTGTCACCTATCACACGCTGCACGCACACACACACACAAAGACACGCACACACTTCCAGGGAGCAGTGGGATGGAGCTGTGAAATGGGAAGGATTAGTCACTTTGTCAGGAGATGTACGAGGCGTCTCTCAGGTGGACGGCGAGCCACGGGGGGCGTCTGGGGGAAGGGAGAGGGGAGCGAGAGGAAATTAGAGGCCGGAGAGAGAAGAGCGGAGGGGAGTCGACACGGGGGTGAAAAATGAAATGTGCTGAGAACGAATACGGAGACGCACACAGGGAACCAGACCAGCTTAGCTTAGCTTAGCATCAGAAACTCGGGAGAAGTTCGCCAACGCCAAACTTGTTGTCCATGTGCAAGCCTTTTTCTTCCAGGGTAGTGAATTAGGCTGGACGCTGGCCTCGTGTGTGTGTGTGTGTGTGCATTTGGGAGGGGGAGGGGGAGTGAAAGTGAGGGCGGGGGTGTGGATTCAGGCCCGAACAGGAGGTGTGGGATCCAGAAAGCTGGGGGTCCCATGTGAGAATGTGGCCGTCGTCAGCGCTGCGGTGGCAGGCCTCGGCACCATCTGTGCTCCCAGCAGGGCGCCCGCAGCGCGTTCTCCGCCACCCAGACACATATGGACACACAAAGGTGCTCCGACGCGCACTCACACACACACACACACACACACAAACGGGAGGGAGGAGGATGATGAGACTGAGCAGCGAACAGGGCGATGGCGTCTCGTTGATGATGCTGACATAAGTGTGATGACTTCAGAGAGCAGGAGGAGGCGTTACTAGCCAGCAAAGCACCCGGCTGTGATGTGCCAATCACGCAAAACATTTCACCTTCTTTTTAATCTCATAGTACTGGGGGAATATGTCGGATTACAAGTTGTTTGGACTGTAGTCTCAGCTCACTACTGACGTCTCTGTGACCTGCACATGACAGCATCAGCGCTGTTCTTCGCGCATGTCATCGGGTCCGATTCAGTGAGAAATCAGATGAAATTGTGCAGGTTCGCCAGAAGCTCAGGACCAGGACCGGTTGTGTTCAGCGTCTGGACCTCTGCTGCAGTAAAAGGAGAGGCTCACCAGGAGTCTGGTCTTAACTTTGGTTCTTTTGGTGCAGAACCATTTCGATACGGTAGCGGGCTAACGTAGCATAGCAATCAATCTGAACTCCATTTCGGGGACATAAATCCAGTCCTTGCCTCCATCCCGGCTCAGCCCAGACTGACATCTTCCATCCCCGCAGCCTCTCACACCTCTTCCTCCTGCCCGCTGACCCTCTGTGCCCTCTCCGTGTTATTCTCCGAAGCTGCACCTGCCTCATTTACCATGTTGGTGAGCGCACCTCCATCTTCCTCATACACCTCGCTCTCCCTCCCCTCTCTCCCTCTGGCCCTGCAGCCTCCCCCAAGTGGCCCCTGTCCCTCCATCCAGGGCCTCCAGCTGGCTGATGAGTTCATTAGGCCCAGAGCTCTGCCAAGGAGCATGCCGCTGTTCGGGCCAAAGCGGGAGGGCATCGTGGGGGCCCCTGGTGGTCATTGGGCACAGGCCGCGGTCATTGGAGGCGGGACAGGAAAAAAAGTCCCAGAATGCCCCACATGTCGACATTCGGGCTCCATTCTTGGAGCCGGAGGACTGTTATTTTGCACATTAGCAATCTGGGTTCGGGGGCTCCGGCTTCTCCCCCGAAAAACTTCGGCGGGGGGAAAGAGCGCGAGGCGTTGTGGTCTGAAGGGGTCCGCGTAAACAATGAGGGAAACAGATTTCTAATAATCCCCACAGGTCGCGGTGACATCTGGCCCCCCAACACTCGAGCGTCGGCTCAATTAATTCGGGAAAACACAAAACAAAAAGCGCCGGGGGCAAAAGATCTGCGGGGATTTAACGGGCCCGCTTTGTACGTGTGCATGTGCGTATTGATCGTGGCATTTGATCAAGTGGACCGCGGCGCATGAGGGTGTGAGTTTGGCTCAAATTAGGAGAGGCTGCTTCACCGAAAGAGATAATCACTCCTCGGTTTATTGTCCAGACGGGAATCTTGTGAGACGGCAACAAGGACTTGAACTTTTTCCTTCACGCGCTTTCCATTCCTCCTTTTCCACACTCACCTTCTCCCTTTGCCGCTTCTTCTTGGCGGCCGGGTCAGCTGGGGTCGGGGGCTTTCCGCGGCTGGGCTCAGGTGTAGCCTCAGCTGGGCGGGAGAGGAGGGGGGGAGAGGAGGAGGAGAGGAGGAGAAGAGGAGGAGAGGAAGATTCTGTCCCTAGCCCGAGAGTGAGTGCGTCAAAAAATATGAATAAATAGGAAACAAACACGTGCACATTCACGCAAGTGGAAAAAAAAAAAAAAACGACAACAGCTTTGTCCCTCACCCCTCTTTCTACACCTCCCCCTCCCTCCATCCCTCCCATCCTCTCTCATCCTCCCTCACTCCCTTCTCTCCTGGGAGAGGCCTGGCCGGGCTTGGCCTGAACGCCATCTGCTGCATAATGTAACGGGATGGAACTCCAAATCCTTCATTTCCACTCACTGCCTGTCATCTGTGTGTGTGTGTGTGTGTGTGTGTGTGTGTGTGTGTGTGTGTGTGTGTGTCCACTCATACAGTTGCATATGCACACGTACATTGGAAGGGTGTGAATGTTTGAGCGCGTGTGAGATCTCATTTTACGGATGTTGTGACATTAGCTCGCCCGGCCGTGATGTTGAGTGACGGGTTCGATGGGATGAAAAAATTTAAAAAGTCGACGCCAGGATTATTACGCTTTTCTTCATACATGCACGCCCGGTGGGGTGTTTCTTTTCTCCACAGAGGAACAAAAAGAGACGACTCCCAAACCCCGACTCCGCTGCCCCGATGTGACACATCTGAACATGAACACCCGGGGAATCTTCCCGAGTGGCACCTTGCCAGCGGATGTCACAAATTTGCTTTCTGTTTACAAGTTAACCAACAAAAGTGCACACACACGGAGGCGTGTTTAAGTGCCCCGCCCCGCTCTGCGGCGCCGGTAACCCTGGCGGTGCAAAGAGTCGTCCCTCCACGTCCCCGTGGGGCCGCTGTGAATCGGGGATGAAGGGTGGAGGGGGGGGGCCCATCTGTTTTCTGGTAATAAGCTTTCTCTTCATTCATCCTTTCTCTCTCGTCTTCCTCACCGTTTCTCCTTCCTCTCTGTGATTTGTGTTGGAGGGTTTCTCCCGTCGGTCTTCCCCTCTGCACGCGACACAAAGACGTAAAGAAAAATTAAAAAAAAGAGAAGGAAAAGACAGACATGGGGACAGCAGGCGGGCTCGGACGCTGCGAGGTTCTGGGGGAATGGGAGACATGGTGAAATATCACAGCGTGAACCCTGACCCCTGACCAGCTATCCATGGCTGTTGACACAGAGTGAACGTGACACATCCCTCCTCACGCAGACCCACACTCCCCCTCCAGCTGCCGGGCAGTCGCCAAAGTCGGTGCGGTTTTTATTTGTCTTTGTTTTACTGCTTTTATGCGGCGGCTCTGGCTGCGTTTAGAGAGGAAAAACACTTTTTTCTTCTGCGAGGCCTTCACAGTAATGGGCTCTCGTGGTGGACGTCTGGTTAGTTGACGTCCGCTGAGCTCTCAGGGCCACGGTCAGATATATATATTTTTTGTCCCGGCACATTAAGCTGACAATAAATGAACTATTTTGCTGTTATTTGTGCTTTTCTTCATCTGCAAAAGCACATTTCTAGCAGGGGACAATAATAATTTGAGTTTTATTGAACCGAATTGACCGTCTCGCGCACGCTAGCGGCCTCCACTCCACATCCTCCTCCCCTGCTGGAGCCGCCAGCCTCGCCCGGCCGCCGCCTGATTGTTTAAGTTTTTTGGGGGTTTGAAGAAAAACATTCGGTATTAGATGGCGGCCGGATCGATCGAGGAGGAGGGGGGTGCAGTTGCTATGGCTACTTCGCAATGCGAGGGTGAACAGAGGCTGAAGGGGAGGACGGAGAGTGGATTTAAGTTCATGCGGCGAGCGGCAAATGGAGTGTGAATGGAAGCGCCGGCGTCCCAAGGTCCACATGCACAAGTGCGCCTTTTGCTTTTTCATAGCTGGGCTCCGCTCGCTCGATGGAGCAGGAAATAAATATATATATAAAAACACGTCTGCAGCTGTGCGAGGGCGCCAATCCCAACGTCACGCAACGCACATTTATGTTTCATTATGGGGGCCCCCCGCGCGTGACACCGTCGATATGTCATCTGATATTGTTCATTATCCCGCCGGCTGCATTATCCGATTTATGCCTTCCTACGGCAGCTCTGGACGCGGCGTTATATCAGGATTATGAGCCGGGGAGGATGTCTGCATCTCGTTGAGGCAGAATGAAGTGGATCAATATACCAGAGGGCTGGAGCAGTGGTCTGAGAGAGAGAGGGGAGGGGGGGGGGGGGGGGGGGGGAGAGAGAGAGAGAGAGAGAGAGAGAGAGAGAGAGAGAGAGAGACAGCCTTGGGAGATCAGACTCTCTCTCACTCTCTTCCTTCTCTCCCTCTCTCTCTTTCAATCTCCAGCCTTCCTTCCCTCTTCTCTCTCCTTCCTCTCTTGCTTTCGCTCTCTAACCCTCTCCTTCCTTCCTCTCCCTCCTTCCTTCCTTCGCCTCCCTCCGTCCCTCCCTCCCTCTCTCCTACCTTCTTTCCTCTCTCTTGCTCTCTCCTTCCTCTCTCTCTCTCTCTTCCTCTCCTTCGTCCCTTACTCTCTCTCCCTCTCTCTCGCCTTCCTTCCTCACTCTCGATCTCTCCTCCGTCCCCCCCTTTCCGTCTCTCTCTCTCTCTCTCTCTCTCTCTCTCTCTCTCTCCCTCTCCCCCTCTCTCTCTCTCTCTCTCTCTCTCTCTCTCTCAAACACACAGCTGTTTGTTTGTTTGTTCTTCAGCTGCACACACACACAGAGTGTTTTTGCTATTAGAATCCAACACAATGGCACACACACACACACACACACACACACACACACACACACACACACACACACGCACACACACACACTATATCAGCTTCTTCTTCCTCTCTTTGTCGAGCCGGTGGCAAACTTCATGAAGCCGTATTTCTTTCGGTGACGCGGCAGACAGGCAGCTCTCGCTCGCTCTCATTTAAGTGCAGATTTTTTTACAAGCTGTTTGCGCCGGAGCCGAGCTGCGTGAATACTGAATACATCTGTTGTGTCAACCAGAGTGCAGCGCAGCTCTCGCTGTTATGAAATGGGAAAAAAAGGAATCCGGAGCCTGTAATCGCTCAGGTGCTCTGTTGGTTTGCTCTGAGTAACTGACTTGCTCCTGTTGGGGGGATTTTCTTCACCACACACACAAACACGCTGCTGTTACCTCACAATCACACTAATTTAATGCACCATTAATCTATTAATCTCGAATTCTGTCCTCATTTTCATTCTGGCTTTAAATGAAGGGGCTGCCACATGCATCACCCCAAACAAAAGGGAGGTTAGATTTATTCTCCGTTTGGGCCAGGGTGGGTGGGTGGGTGCTCGTGGGCGGGGGGGGGGTTCATGCATGGGCATAACCCGGCCCCTGAAGGAAGGCCCCCGCTGCCAGCTGCCAGCCGTAATTAAAGCGGCCCTGCCGTGTCCATCACTGATTATGTTTGACCCGGCTAATAAGGCGAGTGTGTGCCACCTCCGCGTGGCAGGAGAGCGCCGCGGCCTCCGCTGGGCCCCCGCTGTCCTTCTTTTAGACGAGGTTGTTAGGTTGATGTATTGCTGACGACAAAAGGAGCGTGCGCGTGTTGCCGGAACATCAGTTGCGTCGACGCTGCGTTGCTCAATGAGACTCACAAATGTCAACTTTTACGGAAAGCTAATTCAAGTTGTGCTTCTCTCAGATTTTCATGATAGCAACTCTTAGTTTTGATACTATAGTCAGCATTTTTTATGGAATAGCCCTTTAATGCATTTGTTTTCAGTGATTACATCACCTTATTTGTGCTTTTAAATGTCAGTAGCGGAGTCCGCCATTCCCAATCAACAGATAGCATTCAGCCCACTGTTTACTGCTGACTTGCCTCTGAAACAGGAAGCAACCTGCAGTCTGTCTAATGGCCACCAGGGGGCGACTCTTCTGCTTGTATAGAAGTCTATGAGAAAATGACTACTTCTCTTTTGATTTATTGCCTCAGTAAACATTGTAAACATGAGTTTATGGTCTCAATCTCTAGTTTCTAGTCTTCAATACAATTACTGTGACAACAAGTAACCACAAGTGTCTCCAAATCAACCGCGACCGAAATCTTAAAGTGGCTTTAATCAATATTTTGGTCATAACAGAATCAAATGAAAAATTTAAAAAAAGTACAGACAATGAATGAATGAAAAACATCTCCAGTTTCAACTATAGGCTGAACAGTTAACATTCATCTGGTTGGATTAAAAGCCGATTGAAGGTCATGAGATCCACCAGTTGAAGTAAAAACCTAAAACTCACCAAACCTGCTGAGGAAAGACGGCAAATATTCACACGTCTATTTTTACTCGATCGCAATGATCGCTGTCTTCCCAAATGGCAATCCCAGGGAGGGCTATCCTTTAGTAGCCGCCTCCGCCTGCGTGTACGCCAACATTGCAGCAATCAGTATAAATTAATAATAAGTGAATCAAAGTGCTTAATTTAACGGGGGCTATGAAAGATTAATACCTGACATTATCCAAGCTGCTGGGCTGTTCGGGGAGCCGCCCGAGCCCGAGGTAAACCAATCGCGATTCTATGAATATGACATTAGACACATTGATGCGATGTGTTACATCAATGTCAGCCGCAGTCTTGAGTACAGCGGGTCTGGATAGAAAGTCCACTGAGTGTGACCGGTCTATTTCTGTCTCTCTCTCTCTCTCTCTCTCTCCCTCCTCGTGGGTCTAGAGGCGAGAGATCAGTTCTGGGTGGAGGAGAGCTGGTGTTTGGCCTGAGGGGCCCTTGGACACAGATTCTGTCATTGTCCACAGCTGCCGCTCCGCCCCGCCCTCCCTCCCTTTACCCCCCCACCGCTCCGTGGCCGTCCTCACCTTAAGGGCATCCCCCTGCTACCCCGCCTCCCTAATGAAGAGTGACACGCGTCCGGAGGATCTGATCTAGTCTGAAACCGGGCCCTCGCCTCTCCTGTTTTGTCTCCTATTATTGACTGCGGCGGCTCACACTGAGTCGCGGTGATGAGAGCCCCATATACCCAAGAGGCATTGCTCCCAAATAGTATGGGAGGAGAAGAGAGGGGGGGGCTCAAAGGGCAGATGCAATTGTATGGAATCATGAGGACCTAATTGTCTTTATTCATGAGCCGCATGATTGATATTAGGGGAAAATGAGACACTCTAATTGTCCTCTTATATGAGGAATTTCTGACTGGATCTGGATGAGTGTGTTGTGCATGCATCAGTGTGTGGCGTGTGTGTGTGTGTGTGTGTGTGTGTGTGTGTGTGCTGGGTGAGATATCAAACTGACAACTCCTAAAGGGCATCTATGCAGCGGTCTCCCGACATATCACTTGAAATAATTCATGTTGTCCTTTCTGACAGTTTCTTGCCTTTCTTGCATCTGGAGCATCCAGACACGACATCATCAGCAAGACATGGATACACAACAAACAAACAAAACAACAAAATGGCAAGCACCTCCAGTGTCCAGTCAACAAACCTAATATTTAGTTACTTCACAGGTGCAGCCGCCTCCTTTAGTTTCCCCTTCAGTAGCTTTACAGCCGTTGAAATCATCTGCTGTCTGACAGCAGCGTATATATATTCTCAAGCTTTATGGTGTTTACACAGAGTGAAATATTTGCGAGCGAGACTCCTTGTTTTCTATACGGCTGCATCATCCCATCAAATTATAGAGGTGTGTCTGAGTAGTTTCATATAAAGTTCAGTGGGTTTGCACAAACTCTGGGTGCACAGAGTGAGTTGATTGTGAGGTTCATTAAGTGCTTTCCTCTCATAGTTCGTCCATGAATTTGTTATTTAAAGTCTTGTAATAATCTAAGTTTGTTTATATTATCATCAACAATAAACAAAAAAGGTTTAATCCTGATAAAATCTTGGTAAAATTATTTTTTGCTGTCTCTGATTGGTTGACTCTGACATCCCTAAACAATCCAACCAACACGCTCCTTCTCCATAGCCGGATTCTTCACTAAGCAACTCTAATCTACCGTTAGCAATGTTAGCATGTAGCTGGGGCGGGGCAAGTCATCCTTTAAGAGGCAATTTTCTGCTATAGGCTGAACCACCATTTGGTTTAATTGCTCGGCAGAAGGCAAATAGGCAGCGGTTTGGACAATCAAGTTAAGTTTTTGATGAAGTCGTCGAGCGTTAGCTGAGTGTAATTGGTCGCTGAGAGTCTGCATGTCCGTCTATTTACGCAGCAGCCTACCTAGCAACCTGAAGCATCCAGCCAAAGCATAATTGGAATCCATGAGGGAAAACACCTCGACTGGCTCAGGTAAGCGTAAACTACTGTAATGTTGGCGTGTGTGTGCGTTTATGTGGGCCAATGTGCACACACGCACACACACATAGGTGAAGATGAAAGCAGAGCGTGCATGTTTGTGCATGTACGTGTGTGTGTGTGTGTGTGTGCACCCACCAGTGTAATGTGATAAGCTCCAGCAAAGCACATACCTGATGCCATTAAATGCAATTTCCCCTGTGTGTCAGCTGAGCCATTTGTCAGCTGCTAACACTGCACGCTTTATTAAAAACCTCATCCGCTTCAATTAACTGCGCCCGCAAAGCAGTTTAACTCCACTCTAATCCTGTAAAGATGTTTAAACAGGCCTCGCGTACAGTAGGTACAACATTTCAAACCCTGTCCGGGACTTTCTTTAGGACGTTCTTTCTCCACTTTACGCATGACTTAAAGTTGGGCTTCAGCTCGGGAGGGTTCAGAGTGAGTGTGCAGGTATTTCCCTGTGATTGTGGCTCAAAGCCCTTTAAGGTTCTGGATGAAACCTTGGATTATAAAAGGTGTATAATCGGTAGAACCCTCTGGGTGGGTTACAGACAAATCCATTAGATTATAAAAGGGTTATTGAAAGGTAGAACCTTCTGGTAAATAAACAGATGAATCCTTTGCAATACAAAAGGATATCCTGAACAAATCCCCGGGTGGAATATAAGGAGGAAAAGCGTCTGGGTAGAACATCCAGAGAGGGTTTTTGGTACCATTAGACCATCGAAGGGTTGTCTGTAGATCCTCTCACAGGAGGATCAGCAAGGGACCTCTCAGACCTTTATGTTGGCTTCTAAGTTGAACCTTGAACCTCACAAATAGAAACCAGGAAGACAAACAGGCAGCGGTTTGGTTAGTTAAACCAAAAGGTTTTTCCTTTGAGGACGCTGTAAGTTTCTAGTCAGCACCTTTATTTCTAAGAGTGTGTTCACATGTGCACAGTTCACTACATTCATGTCTCCCTCTACGCGACAGGCCAGAGCGTACGTTCACGTCTAAACGTGAAATGAAATTTAAGGCTGAAACTGTAAAATCAGGCTTTAATTTGTGGGCAGCAGCCAGCAGCTGTGGCCCTCAGGGGTTCGTCTCTTTACTCGTGACTGACAGGCGGCACGGCCGTGAGCAAAGTTAGGTCATTTTGGGAATAAATACTAAATAAAAATACAGAAAGGAATTGTTTCCTTATATGTGGAACGGGCGACTACGGTTTCCTTTTCTCTGGGTACGCGTTCTTATTCTCACGCTTCATCTTCACATACAAGTCTGGATCTAAACGGTTTCCTCCATCTTTGTATCAGCCCATCGGTTTGAAAAACACGGGTTAAAGTAATGTTCACTGTGTACAAAGTTTCTTCATCATCAACGCTCGCTTTGTTCACCCCAGCTATAGAAATAGTCTCAACTACAACTCATGCAGCTACTTCAGCACCACGGACAGCGGCGAGCTTGTTACTCGCACGATCCTCCGTGACCTGAAGCTCCCCTCTCTGCTATTATGGGATGGAGAAGGTTAACAAGGCGGGATTGGAGCCCACATTCTGTGTGTCAATTGTCGATGCTGTAATTTAATCACGGTTGTGTCTTTTCTGTAACATCTACTACACGCCTGTCCTATCAGTTTTTGAGAGTTCTTCCATTTTTTTTCCGCTGTTAAGAGCTTTTTTTGGGGCAGTTTTACCCGACTTAAAGCGAGGGTCTGGTCTCTCTGTACAGACTGTGAAGCTCCTTGAAGGCCATTTGTAGGATGTAAAGTTCACAGCAATGGACGCTTAAACTCTGAGTCTCCACGAGACATGAGGAGAGAGGAGGGAACAAAATGACCTCTCATTTCACCAACGTACCCAGTCTGAAGGTCTAAATCTGTCCCCACAAGGATACCACACATGCTCTTCTGCTTTCTCTCACTCTCTGCTGCACACACACACCCTCGTTTTTTTTTATTCGCACATAAACGCACACACACACGGACATGCCAGCAGGGAGGTGGCGGTTAGCGTGGTGCTGTCACCGGGGAATCCTGGGTGGGGTTCGCAGGGAAAGGGGAAGGTGTAAATTGGGCGAGCGCTGGGTTGCAAAGCCTTGTGGGTGAAGGCTTGGCGCTCGTCCTCTTGATGCTTCGTCCCTCACTCATTGCACCCCGAGAGATACAGGTGGTGGGTGAGGTGAAGAAGCATGGGGGGGAGGGTTTGGCTCTCATTTCTGTTGTATTGGGTTGTATCAGGACCGCGGGCTTCCTTTAAACCCCGCAGGTTCTGCAGCAAACCATCAAACTTCAGATCTGAAAAAGCGACAATGTGGAAGAACGTGACAGTCCGGCAGGAGGACGGGGGACTTGTGACGCTGTTGACCACGAGTGAACAGGTTTACCCCGTAATTTCATATCCATCTACTTGACGTTGATGAAATTTGAAACTGTAATCAGCGAAACGAAAGCTAAAGGCGAGCAGGTGTGACTTGCCTTTGATCATAACGGAGACCAATTGCAATTAGACCCAAAATGGCTTGACGGAGGTATCAGGGGGCCGCTTGCAGATTATGTATTTTTAATCAGAGTTGTTAGCATCTGTGATGGATGCCCATTTTACTCACACCAGCCTCCGATGGCGTATGTCATGTTTGCTGGCTGTGAATTACCTCGCCGTGTATGCTGTCCATTAACTGCATGAGGAGGTGCACATCCCCCCCATCGCGCCGCACACGATCTCAACCGGTGAGCTTCTGATGTTCCTGATTTGCTCGTCGTCCTCGTTGACTAAAACCTCACTGAGTTTATTTAAACCTTCATTTTGTGGAAGTTCAAAAGCTCATGTTCGACATCCAGCGTCCCTCAAAGAGAGGAAGTAAGTGGACTCCACTAGACGGGGCTGCGGTGTGTTACAGTGAGGCCTCAGCCTCTTCTCATCCCAACTAAAAGAGGCGTGACCGCATCACACCTATTTCAGTCTTTTTACGCCGGCGCCCAATCTCTTTAAAGATTGATTCTAATATTTTATTGATTGCCGTTAAGCCCTTTGGCTCCTTGTTGTTTGCCTTATGTCTGTCTGCATAGTCCCCGGCTTAAATGATTCAGCTGGGGGGCGAATAGTTAGGCAGCTGGTTGAACGGCGGTCGAGCTCGGTGATCTTTTACTACCTTAAACTGAAGATTTGACGCATTTTGCCGTTAAGGCCCCAAAGCGCCGCGTTGACGCGCCCGAGGAGCCGAAGCTTAAGCGCTCCACTGTGCTCTGCTCGGGGATCAGTGGCTTGTTGGGTTTTACAGAGAAGAGAGACGCCGTGAGAATGAACCAACGCAGGAAAGTTGCGGCTACAAACATATGTAGGAGTCAGTGATAATTCTCTGAATTCATACCAAGCGACACCTTCTATAAACACAGTCACTTGATCCATTGTTAACACAAAAATAGTACAGCGGCGTTACACAATCTGGGAGTCAAAATGGCAGCTGCACGCTCCGTCAACAGCAGTTGAGATTCAGACAATCATCCAGAGAAAATGATTCCCATTAAAGCACAACTTATTACAGTTTACGCTGCATAAATATTCCATGTTTGCAAAGACTAAAGGCTGTGTTTGTCAGCGTGTGTGTTTGTGTGTGTGGCCCCTAACTCGACCATGTGCTAACCCCACACAGCTGCAGAGTCCCCTTGAGGGTTTGTCGCACAGGCAACAGAGGAAGGGCGGAGGAAGAGGGGGGACGTGGACTGAACACTCTCATTTCCATGCCGCAGTGTTCTGGCAAAGACATTGTACACCGCTGTGGATGTGCGTCTCTTGTGCTATTGCTCAATCTTTTTAGGCCTGTCAGTTTGGGTTTTCATCAGACAATTCAGCGGGCGCGGAGGTCGGAGAGCCGATCGCGTACTTCAGTGTGGCAAATGTGTCGCGTGTGTGTGTGTGTGTGTGGAAAGATACTCTTCAGAGAGAATCAAGAAGCACACAATCCGATTGTTTTTCTGCATCCCACACCTCCAATGTGGATACTAATTAAGTCCAAGTGTCGTTTCATGTGCCGTCGAGGTTTACCGTTATGGGATTTTGCTTCATAAAACTTACAAATCTGTTTTCCTCCCCGACATAAAGCGGCTCAGAGTCCAGCCTGAAAACAGTAATGGAGAAACAGAGGAGTCTCAGGTTCCTCAAATATCCCTGTCAATCAAACGCCGTTTCCTCTGAGTGCGTTTTCTATCTGTCAAGGGTCATAGAGAGTGAGGATGAGACCCATCCCTCCCTCCCTCGCCCCCATCCCTCCCTCCTCTCCTCCGCTCCTTAGAGGTGTATCTCTACCTTGTGCATCACGTCTGGGCATGACCTGTTGCTAGGTAACCCTGGGTCACAGCTGCACACTATGGCAGAGCCTTTTTTTTTTATTTATCAGTGAGTTATGTGGGAGACGGGGGCTGTAATTTATTAGTTTGATATTGGGGCGGGCAGCGCAAGTTTGGGATTGTAAAAAAGAGGAGACGGCCTACAGCTCATCAAAATGCTCATCCTGATCCCTCGGTCCGCTGAAGAGATGCACGACATTATAAATTCATCTGCTTTTTTTTTACCAAGAAAATCGAGCATCTCCAACAACAAAGCCAATGGTAATGCACTTTCCATGCTGGTAATTGAACAGATGTGGTCAGAGCTTAAAGGACAGAGAAACAGGGAATTCATCTCAGTACAGTATGCGACTGATTCATGTCCAAGGATGAAGTGGGTGCAGACAAATAGTGTTATCAAGCTTTGTAGTCATGACAGAGACATTAACCCCCGGTAGGAATCGATGCAAAACTTGGATCGGACTGATTGAGCTCACACATATCCCAAAATAAAGGATTTACAAAGAAATAAAAGGTTAAATTAAAGGGAAAATATGTTAAATGTCTGGTATGTTCATCAACTGGAATATAGTTTTAGCAGCTTTTTAAAGGGAGAAATGTGTAATTTCTTACAGAGAGTTAGATAAGATTGATACCGCTCTCAAAAATACAGCCACAAGATGATTAGCTTAGCATACAACTGGACACAGGCTAGGTTAGCGCTGTTCTAAGGACACGTCAGCAAAAGTTGTGCATTGGTCTCTGAGCTTTTACCACTTGGTGGAGTTCAAACACTGCAGCACACTGATTGGTCAGGAAGACACGGGACATCCTGCACGAACCCGCCATGTTGAACCCCGTGCATTAAGATGTCCACAATGTGCACATCTTTAGCTGCACGAGCTGCAGCTATGAAGTGTTTTCTCTTGCCCAAAAATCTGAAAATGTTGCATTTCAAGTCCAGTTCCTCTCTTTATACTTGAAGACATCACAAACTTGAGTTTTAGCACTTGATTTTGGAGATTTTGGGAGAGAGTTGTTCATGTTTATTAATATCTTTGGACGTCTGAATTTTGAAATTGGTCGTAGTTCTGCTTTAAGGCAGCAAGGACAAAATATAAAATGCTTAGCACTTGCAGACCAGACGGGACCATCATTTATGAAATAAACATCATGCTGTATTGAAGAAGACGAGGGAATAAATCAAGTAAGAAGTCGGAGGAGTCGCTCCCTGATGGCCGTTACACAGAATGCAAGTTCAAGGCACTTCTGCATTGCAGAGCAGGAGGTTTCCACCTGAGCCCAAAGCACGGCTGCAGACTCATCTTGTTCTTTCACAACACAAAACCTGACTTTTGCAATGTGCAGTATATCAAATAACATGGCATGCTAGTTATTTAATAATAAAGACATATTTAAATAAAGTAATAATATTCATAATTTAGCATTTGTTTTACTTTTTAGCTCAATTTCTTGCTAAATGTTTCTAACATTGAGCATTTCAAAATCAAGTGTGGAAGATCTACATTTGTATTTTTACGTTTATGGATCACAAATCTTTGAATTCTACAAGTAAATATTGGACTGAGGAAATTAAAAGGTTTGTGTTTTATCCAATGAGTTATTAAAATCCTTGTCATGTCCAGCTCCTATTTACTTTGTATAAAAGTCGTTTTTAATAATGAATAAAGCAGATATTGATGAAGGCTTTTTGTAATGAAAAGCTTGTTTATCAGGGTTTTTTTTGTGATGAGATTCTCGAAGAATTTCTGAAGATGTTTCCACAATTTGATTTGTAAGTATTTAAAAATATTGTTTGTTGGCAGACAGGAGGAATTAGTTGTTTTTTTAATCATATCAGACATTATTCAAAGTGTCACTTTAACACAAAACCCTAAAATTAGGTTGGCAAGCGTCGGGACAGACGGCTACCATCTGAAAGTTTTACAGCTTTTGCAACACTTCAGTTTGATATTAATTTGTGATGCATCTGCTGCCGTTGCCACAACTCTACCTCCTGATGAAAGCATCCCGGGTCTCATCCACAACACTTTTTTGTTAGATTCCTCTCACTAATGCGCGTGTGATGAATATTTCTCAGATGCTTCCTTTAGGCCATATCTGATCAAAACAAATGCACCTGCACTTTTGGTTTCCCTCCCCCCGCACCACCCCCCTTCTTTGCAAATGCAACTCCCCCAGGACGGGTAAAAATTGACTCCCTGGCTTCCTCCACCAGGCAATTACGTGCCATCTGTTCCCATCTTGGTTGTTCCAGCTCGTTTTGTTTCTGCGATTGTTCGTCTAATATCATAGGCCTGAAAGTGTTAGAGAGAGGAAGAGGAGGGAGGGAGGGGGGGACACACAAAAATGAGGAGTGGCATGAAGAGGAATTAATCGAATCTAACAGCAGAACCAGATCTTCCCCTCTGAAAGGAGATAGTCCCACCAGAATGAGGACCATTACCATATTCATCACCTAATATCGCCGGCTGTATGCAAAGTGGGAGAGAAGAGTGCAATATGACTTTCTTGACCGCCTTTCTAATTCCATCTGTGCAAGCTTGCAGACTTCTTTTTTTAATTGTTTGTTTGCAACAAGTCCACCTAGAAGATGCCTTGCTGTGCTGCTGAGAGTGGTAATAATAACCCATTAACTCCCCTGTCATATACCGCACGGATATTGATATATATATAAATATATCCCCTTTATAGATGTGTGGTTGTTATGCTGCCATGCTGAATCATATTATTGTTTTGTTACAGTAACTATTGGGCCCATTACTCTCTGCCACACACATGTGCGTGCGGGCCGGGAGCCGCGGCGATTTAATTGCGGTGATGTTGCAGGCGAGGCGAGCAGCTGGATCGGACAGTTTTAACAGTGATATCAATAACGGAGCGCCACCTTAGGCCGATATAATTTTCTGTCCCTCCTGACAGAGCGCAAGATAGAAATAATCAGTCACAACACCAGCCAGGCAGCCTGTAGGACCCAGCGTGACATGCAGCAACAGTGATGGCTCAGGACCCATCTGTGTCGAGGGGGGGGGCAGCACTGTATGTGTGTGTGTGTGTGTGTGTGTGTGTGTGTGTGTGTGGATAATTGGTGAGATGTTAGATCCTATAAGAAGATAAAATCTGTCACACTACTTTGAGGTTTATACAGTGATAGCCACTTGATCTGTGGCCTTTCTATGTGTTCATGTGTGTGCTGCGAACAACAAGTAGATGTACGTTTCTGTTCAGAGGTCGTTTTGGAAATATCTGGTCCTGGTATTCCCAGAAAGTTGCAGCCTGATAACAGACATGTGATAAATGTGTGAGTCTCTTGTTCTGTATTTCCTGTGCAGACCTGCAACACTGCAGATAAACTGCAGCTGAGAGAAAACCGACTACGAGTGAGCAATCCATCGGCAACATGTTATGCAATAAACAATCAAGTTGCTCTATATGACATGACTTATATTTAAGGAGTCAGTTCTCTCATTGACATACTTTTTTTGACAATCCAGACCTGCTGCTGGACGACTACACTATCTCCTTGATGGAGTAAATTAGCTGGACAGCTTGCATTGTGTTACCTGAGCAGACTGATTATTTATTTAGCGTAAATCTAATCACATTTGATTTGAGACACCGAGCATCAGCCGGACAGGTGGCGCTGTGTTTGAAGCTTTGTATTTGCTGACATCTAGTGGTCACATGGTGAACGGTGCATGTGGTTAAGGCACATGTGTGTCGACAAAATTGATGTGCAGAACAAGTGTCTGCCTCTCAGATGAAATTAATGAATGCATGTTCACTATAATGTATAATGTTGTACAATTATCAGTAAAACATTAAGCATAAAATCTGGGAAAATATCATTTTATATATATTTGTTTAGCCTCAAATGAGCAACCTGAGCCTGCTCCGTATTTAAAATGCTAGATGTGGCATCTGAAATATTAATATTACAAATTAAATCCTCTACTGTTAAAGATTTAACCGTCTGTGTTTTGAGTAAAGAAGTTTAGAGTAAAAGAAATGAAAGAAAAGGGGGAGGGAAAAAGAGTGAGATGGGGGAGTGACAGAGAGGTGGAGAGAGGAACAACTGGAGGCAGTGGACAGAGCAGAGAGAGCTGAGAGGAGGAGGAAGAACAACACACCTGGAGTTCAGGTAAGACATCTTTTTCTTTTGGTTTTGGTGTCATCGTATGTTTTATTCTTGCGTGTTGCAGCTTAAAGTCTGAATGAAACCTTTTGTGCTCTGAATGGAATTTCAATGTAAAAATGTTTTCATTATTATTTATTTTGGACAGTTTTCTGCTGGCGTGCGTTTAATTAACATTTCAAAGAGGCCCATACCTTTGAGCTTTAAGCTCCATATCTTGCGGTGACTGGCTCCTTTGTTTAGTTTTGCTCTGCAGGAATGCTCCTGAACATCCCGCGTAATCCTCTCAATTATGAATGCTATCGTTTATTCCATAGTCTCAGCACCTCGCCGATGGCCGTCCAGTAACGTAGCAACTCCTGCCTCTCATTCAACATTAAAGTGGAGTAACAGGAGACGACCCGGAGGCCTCGCTCCGGGAGAGTGACAGGGATTTGTTACCGACACACACACACACACACACACACACACACACACACACACACACACACAATCCGATTGATGGCTCTTCACCTGTAAACGTGTGTGTGCATTATTAAGGCCAGTTTTGGCATTGCCATTGTAGACAGGATTATGTTTTCTTGCCCCGAATTTCAATTTTGAGTTCGTATTTTGGTAAAATCTCAACTATTCTGAGCAGCATGCGATGAATGTCACCCGCAGATAATATCTTGAACATCGTTATTATAACATGGGAACGAGATATTATCCATTGACACAATGGGTCACATGTTTCCAGAGGGACTTCATTGTGAATGGGTAAATGGACACCTCACCCTTTCATCCTCGCAAAAGCCTGTTTTTCTCCATGGGGTGGGTAAAACGCTCTATAGCTAGATCTACACTGTTCACATACACATACACACACACACACACGCATACACAGGTACCCACATTCACTCCAGAAAATTATACATTTCAAAAAGTCATGAAGACTTGGTAAAAGAAAAGGAAAGAAAGAACCGACCCCGTTGCTGGCACTGTCTCACATACTTTGTGCTGGTGGTGAAAGACGGAGTTGAGTTTCAATGCCATCAGCAGATAAGCGCCGGTGTTTCCACCAAGTGACAATGAAGGGTCTGTGCTGCGTTCGGAAGCAAATGTTCGAGACTGTTGAGGTCTCATGATGAGTGACATTAAGAGAAGTGACTTGGCATAAACACCTAAACCCCTAAGTCTCACCTTGGCATGTCAAGACCATAATGTCAGAAATAGCGATTAAAACCATAAAAAAAAGTTAAAGAGACACAGAATAACCTTGCCAAATAAAGCAAATGTTTTCTAAGTAAAGTACATTAGATGTGCTTTAACAAATTGTTGGTTGACATCCAAGTTAGGTAAGTTATCGTAGTAGTGATCAATGGCTGCAAACAGTTATGAAGTGTGAATACAACGCTGACCTCAGGGAAACAGGACAGCGGTTACCTGAGAGCACTTTAGTGTCTCGCGAGAAACTGAATATTGTGAGGGACAGATACGGTCGCAACGAAAGGGAAGCTGTGTCCCAGCTTTGAAACCGCAGCAGATATGCGTACACAAGTCCTCACACGGTTTATATGATACACCGCGGTCAACAGGTAGGTCAAACAGAAGGGTTCATTTACAGGATGAACGTTCAAGACCAGACTTGTTTTGATTTGTTCTCGTGGGGGTAAAAAGCACATATATGTTGCTGAATGCTTTGCTGTACGGGTTATGATAACAAATCGGTTGTCTGCATTTTCTCTTTGTCTTTACAGGAACGTACTCGAAAAGTAGCGAAAAGTAAAAACCCTAGAAAATCTTCCGATCGACCATCCACGATGTTAGTGCGGTCTCATTCAGAGAGAAGAGCCCTCCTCGGGTTCTCAGCCCTGCTGACACACAGCGCTCCCAAACAGAGAGACGTGACCTCTCCACCTCCATTATCCCTCCCCCGACGAGACTCCATGTTCACACCCACAACTCTTACTTCACTGCCTCCCTGGGCGACTCAGGCCCTCTCCAACCTCGAGAAAGGAGAACGAGAACTGTGGACCCTGAGGGAGCGGCAGCAGGTCGAAGTGGAGGAGGTGAACCGTGAGCTGGACAGTGCTGCGTTTGAAGCTCAGCGAGAGGAGCGTCGGCTTCTTGAGAAGGTGGAGCGGGACCACCGAGAGGCCCAGCGGCACCTCAGTCAGGTGAAGAGGGAAAATGCCGCAGCGGTGCGAGTTGTGCAGTCCCTTGTTGACCAGCAACTTAGAAAAATTGGACAACTAAAGGAACAGATACAAAGATGGGGCAGTACCGCTGGTGGATCCAACAAAAATCAACTCCAAAGAGGAGTGGCAGAGGTCACCCAACCTTGGGAGATCTCTCTTACAATGAAAAGGGTCAGTTTCCTAACAAGCTCTGGGTCCAAGACCCTAAGCCTTGGGGAAATTGATGTTCGAGAGCAAAGTATGACCTACCCAATTGGTGTCTGTGGTGTCGAAGGACAAAAGTGTGCCTTGCACTCAGGGGATAAAGCATTTTCCAACATTACCCCTCTTGAAATTCGAAAGGAGCCACAACCAAACAGAGCCGGGCAAAGGTGCAGTCCAGAGGAGAGCAATAAGGCCAACATTGGGAACATGCGTGTTATCCGGAAACTACGTCTATCAAGCTCAACAGAGAACGAGGACTATCTCAAATCACCCACCTTGAAGTCGCCCGTACCAAGACGTCGAGGTTTATCCGAGTCATCCCAAGATGAGGAAGTGGAGTCTGTGTGTTCAGACACACAGGGGCAAGACCTTTTTCTTGTTATCCCACCGGTCTCCAGTCAAGGAGAATCTGAAGGTGATGAATCTGATGGCAGGCCAAATGGCTCAAGAACACACTCCCCACTGATGAGTAAGAGGAAGCAAAAGGCTCTTGTCTTGGTCTCATGTGAAGAACTATCCTGCCCTACTGAAGAAACTGATGCAAAAGGCAGTTATGGGGCAAAATCTCCAAGGACTAAGCGCAAAGGTTCACTCTCCAGGCACAGTCTTGTAAATCTTTCCACCAGACATCATACACTTTCTAGACACACCCTACCAAAGAAAAATAACTCAAATGACTCTTCAATGGACACTGGAAGCCCTCCATCCCCAGCGGACAGTGAGGATTTCTGTTACACATATACTGTGAATACTCCAGTCAACGGATCCCTCAAGCAAGAGCACTGCCGCTCAATGTCCACCACTGAACTCTCAGGTAAACTTTGTTCTCTAATTAACAGTGACCAAGATGAGCGTAGAGCAATCAGGAAGGTTTGCAGAATGCGTCTTGCCTCTGAACCTTCAACTCTTGAACAAGGTAATGGCGCGGACTCTGACAGGAACCCCCTGAGCTCTAATGAGCGACAACCAAGATCCCAGACTTGTGTCACACAGGATCTAAGTATAAACCAAGTGAGCCGATCTCTATCTATTTCAGCTAGTGATGGAGACAAATTACACCAATGTAAAGAATCACAGCAATACAACAAGGAGAAAGTTGTAACGGCTTTGGGGGAACTGGAGGAAAAGGGTGGTTCCACTGCGTTAGACTCAGCTTTTCTGGTCAATAAGTTTGGAAAACAAGGATCAGGTCGCACTGACTTCAACCTTCCAAGTGGCATCCATGCAACTGACAAAGGGCAACTATTCGTAGTGGATTGTGGAAACGCCCGCATTCAGGTGACTGATCTCCAGAAGAATGTTGTGCAGCAGGTGTCTCCTACAGGATCGGAAAGGTCTTCCCGCATCTGCAACTACTTTGACGTGGCTGTGAACTCAAAGGGCCTCATAGCCCTGACCTGCGCTGCTGAACGAGCTGTGTTGGTGTTCAGCCGCCATGGACGCCTCCTGCAAACATTTGGAGGGACATTGATCGGTTACACCAACGAGGAGCTGGACGCTCCCAGAGGGGTGACTGTCATCCGTCAAGATGAGTTCTTGATCGCTGACATCAAGCGTGGCACCCTAACGTCCCTCAAGCTGGACCCTAAAACCGGGGCCAGATTGGAGCGCACGGTGGTGACCGGGTACCACAGACCCTACCTGGTGGCAGCCTGTCTCACCACTGGGCTCATGGCGGTGTCCGAACGAGGAAATGAGACCGGACGCGTGCCATGCATCCGGGTCCTGGAGCCCGGCTGGAACACGATCCGAATCCTCGGGGTGTGTTCTGGCTTGGGGCCTGTTCTGACCTGCCCTTGGGGTCTCGGCATTGACAGCGATGGGGACGTCCTGGTGGCAGACTGGGGCAAGCAGCACTACCGCGTTCTCCTCTACCCGGCTCAAGGCGTTGGCTGGCCTCTGGTGAATGACAGCCTAAATAGCCCGAGGGGCCTGGCGCTGCTCCCTGATGGCCACATGGTCGTGTCAGACAGCATGAACCATTGCATCAAGATCTTCCGCTACAAGTGAACCGAAGATACAAACACGTAGAGTTAAGACTAATTGATATGATACAGCGAGAGGGTTAAATTTGTAATAGCAGGCAATATAATATCCTTTTTCGACTTATAATGTGAGTTTATGTGAGTATAATCTGCAGCCTCTATCTCCTCCCTGCTTTTTTTTGTCAAAGACCATTGATGATATTTCAATTGTTGTTGATACTTCATGTTTTTTTTCAGTATGGTAATGAGTAGCAGATTAGTACAAATTATTTTCATCACATTTATTTAGTCAAAAAGATAAAAGTACTAATGCACGCTTTTAAATGTGTTTGAACTGTTTTTTTCTTGATTGATTAAAGTAAAGATTAACAGCCCTTAATGCTGTTTGCCTGAATGATATAAAATAACATTTGGGAATTGTATTAAATCAATAAAGAAGACAAATTTGAAAAGCATAATCTATCAGTGTAATCAGCAGCTCAAACATCGTAGTCCTCATCTTAAGCTTGGGAGGGGCTTAATGGTTTTTGTACTATACATTTCTCTGACTAAAAACAATTAAACTTTGATTTAAATCCAATCTTGCATGATTCTGTTGTTACTGGGACTATTGCCCAACCACACCCTGTGGCTGGTTTAGGGCTTTTAGGTATTTCTCTGATTATCGTTATTGCCCAAAGTGTGTTTATTTCTAGAAAAGTCTGTCACCAAACAAAATAGGGCAAACTTTGACGTGGTAACATTTTAACCAGAAAGATCAATAATTTCACGTGAAACCCAGAGAGAGAGAGAGATTGTGAATCTTGCTCATAGCCTCATTTTGCAACAACAAAATGTCCAATGTGTACACGCACACACACAAATGCACACACACTGTTACCTAACGTTTCCACCCACACAAATTTCAGGATAAAAGCACAAGCGCAGGCTTTGCTCAGGTACAGCTCGGTTCCACAGTGAGACTCCACGCCAGAGGACTTCACCAGGACGGCACAGCATGGAGCTGCTCACCAAAACTCTGTTTCTGTGCTTAGCACTTGCCCTCACCAATGGAGGACCTGTGTGAGTATCAATGAACTCTGCAAACTTCAAATTAATTCACGCTCTGAATAGGTCAATCGTGTCAGGAAGCTGTAGTTCTAATACTGTACTCAAGATGCTTCACTTGACATGTGCAGATATTTTATAAATATCAATAAAGGGGGTTAAAATAAAGTATAGCTTTTAATATAATGCAAAGAAAACCCCTGTAAATGGCTCCTTCAGAGAGGGTCCACTTTTGAGGCCGTGGGTTTTTGTTTCATTAAACTATATGGTGTTCCCGTTATTTTGTCCCCCCTCTGTAATTGATTTGGATCATTTATATTTTTCTCTTCAGCAGAAATGTGCAAGTCACTGTGCATTCATGCACATGTTGCATTCACTCTATTTGCTGGCTCACAAAGGTCACCAGTTGGATCAATACAAGAGTACAAAGTCATTGCTTAACTTCTGGTGCCACGTCTCTTTGTCATCATGAAGCAACGCTTTTTTTAAATGAAATGTGAATCTTTGCTGAGCTGCAGAAAAATAAGGATATATCTTTATTCATCCACAGGCCAGCACCAGATGCGCCAGTAGATGGTGGGTTTCTAATAAACAAATGAAATCATGCATTCTCACAGGAACAATGCTTTCTCTCTAATGTTGTGTATTTGACAGCATTTCAGCTGCACTAATGTCTACAAGTGTTGTTCCTCCATGTGCAGATGTTGCTCTACCAGACCGGTGTGCAGGCATTGAGTTTGATGCCATCACTCCTGACGAGAAAGGAAACACTTTCTTCTTCAAAGGTGTGGAATATTTGATGGGCTATTTTCTTATGGGGTTATTTTCTTTATCTGTCATTCCTATGAACCAGGTTTTGTGTCAAATACACTGAAAAACCTAAACCAACCACAGAGTGGGCGCTATGATCTTAACCGGAAAAAAACACGAGTTAACGGGGAAAACGACTTGGACATAACACCAGTCCTGCGGGACGTTGTTCACACGCCAACAAACACATGAAAGGGATACGTTTAACAACACAACATCGTCTTTATGCACACCCCATTTTCACCAAAAATCAATTATACTTCCAACACCGAGCAAATAACCGAGCGCGCCGCAGAAAACATGCAAACAGTGTGCGGAGGTTGTGCAGACAATGTTGCTGCGTCATGCTATAGCGGCCCCACAACGTCACTGTGACAAGCTGAGACTCACACAGACACAAATAAACTTCACTTTAAACAGCCAGACACATAAAACATGTCCTACCTTTGCTGTTTTATGTCCGAGGGCGTATCCGCGCTGTTAATGGCGAACGTGGCTCCAACGTCTCCTCATCAGTGTTGAGTATATTCAACCCGCCTGCATTAATTGGGACATTAATAAAAATGTAAAGAGGCCTAAATTATTGTTTTTTTATGTATTTTTTTCAACCTATACATATGCATTAAATTAAATGACTTTTACAGTTACATGAGAACAGTTGAAATGTACCCAAATGTACCAAAGAGGGACAATTTGTAGATTTTGCCGTAACAGCTTCTACTAAAACTTCTCCATCTTCAGTATGATTTGCTTTATTAGATCATCAGTCTGTGCAAAGGTAATGTTCAAATGTTGTGTTGTGGTGCAGCAAACAGGTATGCATCATGAGAAATGAAATAGTAAAATAATGCTGCATCCTATCTTCATTTAATCTGACTGGATAACATATGCACTGATGCCTGCAGATCTAAAGAAATATCACAAGTGTTGCCTTCATTATCATGCCAAGATGATTGAAAAAGACTTTGAGGCGTTTCATTTTCCAGCAAGGGCCCAAGCCAGGGGCCCACATTGATTGCATTAAAAACAAATTATGTTTTCCCTTCAGGCAGCCACTTGTGGATGGGCTTCCATGGGGCGGTCCAGCTCGCCAATGAGTCCTTCAAGGAGCTCGATGACCTCCATCACATTGGCCACGTGGACGCCGCCTTCCGCATGCACAACGTGGAGAACCCAGACGACCACGACCACATCTACTTCTTCCTGGTATAGCCCCGCAGGTTGCTTTTGCATTACCCAGCTCCAGAGCGATGTCTCTGTACTGACACGTTGTCTGATGGTATCCAGGATGACAAGGTGTTCAGCTATTACAACCACAGTCTGGAGGACGGCTATCCCAAAGACATCCAGGAGGACTTCCCAGGAGTCCCCTCGCACCTGGATGCTGCCGTGGAGTGTCCCAAGGGAGAGTGCATGGCCGACTCGGTGCTGTTCTTCAAGGGTATGTTCTTCACCGTGAAGATATTCCTCTCACTAAATCATGTTCAAATTAAAAGCAAGGCATGATGGAATGAGTTGATTATTTCAGTGTTATAGTAATGCTGCCCCCTAGTGGATGGAAACATGCTGGAATACATTTTCTCATGACGTTTTAAATCATCATTATTAAAACATATGATCCCCTCCTCCTTACAGGACATGATGTGCATGTCTATGATATCACCACAAAGACAGTGAAGACCAAGACATGGCCCCACCTGCCCGTCTGCACCGCCGCTCTTCGCTGGCTGGAGCACTACTACTGTTTCCACGGACACAACTTCACCAGGTTCAACCCGGTGTCGGGGGAAGTGAGCGGGCCGTACCCCAAAGACGCCCGCCACTACTTCATGAATTGCCCCAACGCCGGTGGGTTTCACCTGTCGATTTGGTTGAAATGTTTTTTTCTGAGAGATATTTTCGGGTAATCGCGCAACCGTCTGTGTTTGACTGCAGGTCATGGAGGCCACTATGAAGTCCGGAAATGCAGTAATGTCAAGTTGAGCGCCATCACCACTGACGATGCAGGCAAAAGTTACCTGTTTGCAGGTAAAGTAAAAAATAAAAACATTAGAAGGGAGTCTTGAAAGAAATTGTTAGACATTTTGGGGAATACAGTAGGTTTACTTGTTTTCTTGCTGAGAGTCGGAGGTATGAAGCTAGAGCCAGGAGGCTATTAGCTTAGCTTAGCATAAATACTAAAAGCAGACAGAAAGTGCTAGCCCAGATTTACCAGCCTAGGATGTAGTGAACATATCTTACAAAATGACACCCCCATCAGCATTAGCTGAACTTTGGAGCTAGTGCTAACTAGCTCATGTTACTGCGCTAACATGCTAAATGTAGAGCTGTTAGTATCACAAACAAAATAGAAAACGTTACAATTGTTAATTATTAAGCTTTAATATTAAGCTTTAGGTACTGTAAGAAGCATTATTTTAACTTTGGCAAGCTGTTGCCTCCTTTATGCTAAGCTATAGCTAACCACCTCTCGGCTCTAGCTTTATCCTTAACGCACATGTTTCAGAGTGGCAGCGAGCTTCTCATCTAGCTTCCTGTCATTAGACTAAAGTGAAAAAGTGTACCTTTCAAGCTTGCCGTAAAGCTTTCACAAGACTTCAGTCCCATCTGCTCAGGCTCCATGTACATGCGTCTGGACACCCGTCATGACGGCCTTCACGCCTTCCCGATCACCAGGTCGTGGAAGGAGATGACCAGCGGGGTGGACGCCGTCTTTTCATACAATGACAACATGTACTTGATCAAGGTAGACTTTGAAGCTCAACCACATCCCGTCTATGTGTGTGTTTGTGTTGACCTTGATACTAAATGACCTCATGTGCTACCAAACCCCTGCAGGATGATCACATTTACATCTATAAAACAGCGGCTCACTACACGCTGATTGATGGCTACCCTAAAACCGTGAAGGAGGAGCTCGGCATTGAAGGACACGTGGATGCGGCTTTTGTCTGTCCCGGTCAAGACACAGTTTATATCATCCAAGGTACGGTTTCTTTTTGCTTTTTGGTGAATTTTTGGGATTATTTTGAATGTCTCTTGAACTGCGGCTTGGCAAAAAAAGGTTTGATGTTGTTTTTAAAGTATGCGTATATTTCTTCCAACAGGAAGGACGATGAGTGACGTGAACCTTGCCGCCACACCCAGGGTGGTGGGCGACCGGCCCGTGCCTTTGCCCATGTCCGACATCGACGCCACTCTGTGCAACGCGGAGGGAATTTATCTGTTCGCGGGCGCGCAGTATTACCACTACGAGACCCCCATGATACTGGGAATGAGCAGGATGGCGCCTCGGCCTCTTCCTGTTACCAACGCCATATTGGGATGTGAGGATTAGGGAAAAAATCATACTGGAGTGTGGAAATTTATCAGTGTCTTCTAATCACTTTTTAAAAATGCATCATAACAGTGACTAACATGTTATTAAAAGAATACATTTTTACACCTATGGAATTATAATACAATATATGATCCTTGCAAAAATAAAAATGGCAGTAACAACCAATTATCAAGTATTATGATACTACTTTATGCAATGCTTTATAATGTGTTATGATTATTGTTCTCAAGCTTTAAGAATATTTATGAGTGCTTTAACTGTAGTAAGTGTGTAAGTTACTGAAGAGAAAATGTGTTATTGGTTTGCGTGTGAATCAAAAACAATGAGAAACAAAATCTCAATTAAATGTATGAGGTAATGACAGAGTTTGTCCACTAGAGGACCTACCGTACAAATGAATGCGGACAACGTTGTCTCTCTTTACTTGTGTTTCCTGCAGTGTTTTGAGCCCCGTGAATCAATTCACAAGCAGAATGCTGCACAAGAGAAGAAATGCATGGACAGCACCTGGAGATGGAGCTGCTGGGAAAAAGGGACTTTTCCCTGATTTCAATCAGATGTAGTAAAAAGGTCTGCAGGAGGTTGCGAAGCTCCACCTCTTAGAGGAAGGGCTGGTGGCTAAAACTTTATTTTTTGTAATAAAAGTGGCTGGATGAGAACAACCAGAGGGACAAAGACATGCCTCCTTCACTCAGCGAGGTTGGGTAGTGGTGTGAAACCTGAAGAGGCCTCGTAGACGTGCAGCCTGAGAGTGAAGCACTCGTCCAGCTGAGCCGCGACAGAGTCCCTGACAGATTTGCTCTCGATGAAAAAACAAAAACAGAACAAGATGTTCTCAGCAAGAAAAGACAGTTTTTATTGCTATCATCGTCTTTAAAATGAGTCTCAAACTAAAGAAAACTGTTCATCTTTTAATGCAAATTAATGTGAATTTAAATGTAAACCCTTCACAAGTCATAACGTTTATGGCCATAATGTCTAAAAAAAATGCTGGTTATTTAATTATTAAATCATAAAAAATACAAATACAGTTATTTTCCCAACTGTCCGTGCTCATATTGGACCATATGGACATGCACGCAGCAGCCCGCTAGAATCCAGAGGTCGGACGGCATTAGCAGGCATTCAAGGCCTTTTCACTCCCTGGAGAGCTTTTTTGTTCAACCAAAATCCCCGGGACTTTCAGCTAGCATAAAGGAAGTGCTGGCCTCAGCACAGCCTCATGGGCGAGGCCATGAGCTCACACACACACACACACACACACACACACACACACACACACACACACACACATATACGTGCACATTGAAACACCACCACAAACACACACATGCATAGCAGACAGTCCGTGTTTTCATCGCGCACACAGAGCCGCCGGCTTTCACGTAATATCAATATGTGGCACTGTGATGATGCTAAAATATTCTATTTTTTATTTAATTTTGTTTTACTGCAGCGGGAGAGGGGATAAACTGGCAGTAGCCAAAAAACATATGTCCAAAATGTAAATCATTTATCCCTAGGGAGCATGAATCTGATCAATAAATTGATATTTCTCACGGACGAGGAGACATTTCAGCTGGATGTTGGCAACAGGAAAGGTCACAAGGTCACCAAGAGCATTCTTCCACTGGGGACCATGAACGTCTGCAGAAGACGCAATCGCAATCAGCACAATAAATTAAGACATCTATCTGGTATTTTCAGTCCCACAATGATAAGAGCGGCAAACTGAACACAAAAGGAAAACGCCAAACCACGGCAGGAAACAGTTATTGGTACAAAAAAAAGTTTATTCAGTAACAGTTCTGTAAACATCTGAGGTAAATGAACATTTACATCAACATGTTCCTTAACAAAAAGGTTCAGACACAAGGCACTTGTCTTCAAAAACGGTCGCTTTACAACGGGAGTGGCAGCGGGGCTCGCTCCCCGGCTGGTTGGGAATCCCATCACACAACGTCTGTTTTCCATCGCGGGCTTAATTTTTGGGATTCGTGGCACAAAGTTGGAATAGCCAAAAGTCTCTCAATCGATATTCAGGACAGAAAAGAACAATCACTTCAGTTTAATTTCGTGTCCCAAGTCTAATTTGATAGTGTTATTTCCATAAATAAACAAAAATATGTTAATATCCCTCCTCCAAGGACACTCTTTTTTCTATTTATAATATCTTCATATCCTCAGAACAGTGGCCTATAACTAACTGTGCAACTCTTTATCTACATAAACTAAGAACAGCTCGGTACAACAAGGTTATGAAAAACATTTTCAGCAATAGAAATAAGTAAAATGAACCTTGTTCTCTTTTAGAGACGACGCTTGACGCGACGTCTTATTTTAAGTGTTTGTTTTAGTCGTCCTTTTCCTGGATCGTTTCCTTCATCGTTTTCATTTCTTCATGAAAGCGATGTCAAACTGATCGTGTGGGTGGAGCCATAATTGATACGCATAATCTCTTTAAAATTCCTTCATGTATTGTTATATCTTTGGCACAAATATCTTTGGTTTGTTAAATATCTTTTATTAAATCTTACACATCACAGCGAATAAATTATTTTCTAAAAATAAATAGAATATATGCTTCAGCTGCGTAGTGTGCTGAAGTTGTTTATTGGCACCTCAGTTTGATCAGAGACGTGTAAACAAACGACACGTAAACAGCAAGGAACTAACGGTGCGTCCTGTCTTTAGAAAACGTGTTGTACTTGAGTGCAAATCTGCATCCGGCCTCGAATTTGTCACCGCATGTGTCATTTGGTTTGAACGAGTTAAATGGTTGCATTCATGACAAGTTGGAGATCGTACAATATGAAATTAGGCCGTCTAAAAATACAGCTTGTCACGCCACTGACTCCTCTTTATGGAGAGTTAGCTGTACGCTAGTTAGCAAGTGTTTTGCTAAGATAAGCTAAGATGTGACAACGTGTAATGTGACCGTGTCTTTGAAGTCAGTGAGAACAATGTCGTGTGGCTTCAAAAGAAATCTTTGGCCTTAACAGAACAGCGAAGTCGAAGAGGGAAGGGGAACAGAGTGAGTTCATCTAGAGCTCAAAGGTACCAGAGTTGACTGAAGTTTGCCAACTAGCAATAATAAAAAATACAAATGTGTATCTTTTTGAATGCACTTCCTTTTCGCTTTTTCAAAAATGCAAATCTGTACCGAAACAATCAGATGGATAAGTTAAAGGAATAGTTTAATACCACTCTCATGGGCCGTCCATTAAATATGAACGCACAGCCAGGAGAGTTTTGCTAAGCATAAAAAAAACATCCACCAAACTATTCCTTGAAAATGTTAGAGATGAAAACGTCGAAGCTACCAATTTTGGTCATGTGCAATCTTTAACAACATTAATACAATATGCAAGAAGCAGTAAATGAGTTAGCCTCTGTGCTAAAATTGAGCTAACTGAATTTACTTCGGCCAAAGCTGCAATACTCCAAACTTTGTATTCACTATTGAGCTGATACACACGCTCCAAGTTGCCATGAATGCAGATGAGCAACGCTACCGGTGTTTAGATTCATTTAAAAAGAAATGGAGTCACTCTGGCGTCGGACTTATGCAGCATGAGCGTCTTCTTCTGAGAATGAACCCGAGACGACGTCACGGGTCGTTTACCTGGCGGTAAAACGTTTAACTCGACCTGAGCACGACGACGAAGAACAGGAAGACCGCGAGATGTGGTTGAAAGGTTCGGGGTAAAAGAGAGTATAAGGAGAGCTTAAGTTAAGATTATTTGAACTAAAAGAAAGCTAATTGAGGCACATGTGATATAACAAGTTTCTAGTAGTAACCTAGTACTATTTCAAGTATAACCAACTCATATTCTGATTAGAGAGAAACGCAAAGATACAAATCCGTAACACTGTTCGCCCCAAACCACTCTCCTTTGTTGACTTGCTCAAAGGGTGCATTTTAATTTCTGAATGAAAACATTGATAATTTTAATTTTAATAAATGAAACTTGCTGGGGAGGGAATTCATATCCGCCATTTTCTGTTTGCTTTTTGGCAGGAATTAATGAGAAGAACAGGAAAAGTGAACATTCCTACGTGGGATGTCTGTTAAGAACTGACAGAGAAATAAGAGTTAGCACTTTCTTTTTTTGTTTCAAAAACACAAATCTAAAATCTACTGTATAACCTCCAGCTAGTCTAGAAAATGAGCCGAGAGTCCTCCTATACAGGACTCCTCAGCTCCGTAACACACTGCAAACACAAGCATCAGAAAGAAGCCGTACGGATTTTTATGCTCTGTTAAAGCTGCAGCGCTACTGTCAACGTAGTTTAAGCCCTTGATCGTGTATTCTTGTATTAAATTACCTCAAGTCTTCTAACACTGGAGTTTTGCATAAAGTGACCGGTGGGGCCAATGTCAGAAAAAACGCAAAAGCACTTCGCGGTATAAGTCGCTATAAATTTGCAGCTTGACCAGAAACTAACTGTTTTGTTTGTTAGCTAGTTCTGTGTAACATCCTGTGGTGCCTATCAATACTATCAATCATGATATATATTTACATATTTATATACTTTATATAGTTTACCCTGATGTAACTGCAGAGATGTCATTTTGTAAACACTGATACAAGATGAAAGTAACTCACACACGCACGCACACACACACACTCACACACACAACCTGTGAAGCCTAAGGACTATGTCTCAGGGTGGGACTGCTTTATCGGTCACTGCATCCCTCTCTTCATTGAAACTACAGGCTGGCTGAGCGCCGGTCACACACACACACACACACACACACACACACACACACACACACACACACACACACACACACACACAGACTCAACGCGACGCCACGGACTGTTCAGCTCCATCATCACGTCACAAAGAAAAAATAAAGGAAAATAAAGAAACAAAAGTGCAAACCTCTCCTCGGATGTCTCCCGGCAAAGAAATTAAAGATAGATGGAAATAAAATAATAGAGCATTGCTGCCTCTACGCTCCTCAACTTATTAGTTAGTCCAATCATCATCATCATCACAATAACCTTTCCCTATTGTCTGTGTGCTGGCTATATCTGTGTGTAAGTGTGTGTATGTGTGTGTGTGTGAGTATGTGTACGTATTTACTCCCCTGTCCTTATCCAAAGCAAAGTGAGATTTGGCACAGTCAGCGGCAGCCATGTTGGCTCTAAATATAAAAAATGTAGGCGCTGTAACACTGATGGATTGCATGCTGATACAGTCAGTGCTGATTCTACTGTTGAACAGAATAGTTTGAGAATAGTTTGTGTGCTCGCTAACTATGGAGCCAGAGCCACGAGTCGATTAGCTTAGCATAAAGACTGGAGGCAGGGGAAAACAGCTAGCCTTTTTTTTATTTTTACTACTTTTGTTGTAAATTCTCTTTTAAGTTTCACTAGGCTTCCTCTCGCCCTGCACGTATCCATGGGGCTTTATTCAGTCTTTTTAAATGTGTAGCAACTATAATTTATTTCCATTTTGTTCCAGTTTGATACGAATAAACGTGATGCTTTTAAATGTCGGTCAGTGTTGGATGGAGTTGGATTCCCCCGTGTGCCCGACCGACTCTCCGCTGTTCCCTGAAATGACTCCAGATGCGCTGAGAGGAGATTTCTGCATACAAGTCAAGGAGCTCACGTCTGGCCAAACTCTTTCTATCCCTACTTCTAGTTCATAACAATGAGATTAAAATAAGCCGCCACCTGCAGCTGAATGTGGCCGTGCTTTGCACGTCTTCCTCGCAGGAATGTCTTTTGCCGGAGGACATGCGTGCGTGTGGTTTCATGCTGTTGTGCATATGTGGGGGGGAAAGAATGCTCATGTAGGGTTCCTGTGTGTACACAGCACGTCTGCATGGTTGTGTGAATGTGTGAGTGTGTGTGTTTTAGCTACACCGCCAGGTCGTCGTGGCGAGCTCGGACACCGCCGCTCTTGCTGGGCCGACTCGGCTTCAGGACGTCTCTCGCAGGAGGCGGATGCATCTCGGCCTTGGTGACCACGGTGAAGTCGTCATGGGGGGCCGCATCAGGTGGTGTGTGTTCCTCCTCCACCGCCTCCTCCTCTGGTGCGAGCGGGGAAAGAGGGGTGTGACGAGGAAGTGTAGGAAACGTGGAGTGCTGCTCCCCTTGCGGAAGTGGAGGGGAGGTCTCCTCGTAAGGAGAGGAGGAGGCGGAGGTCGGAGGAGACGGAAGAGGAGGAGGGTAGGAAGAAGAGGAGGAGGAGGAGTTCTTTCCTTCCAGTTCCAGCGCCATGTTGCTCCAGTTCTGCTCCATTGCCGTCAGCTGCTCGTTGCTCCTGACAGGCACTTTCTCGCCGTAAAAAGAAGTGGGCAGCGCTTCCAACAGGAAGTCATCTGTGTGGAACAACGTGGCGTCCATCTTGTATCTGGCGGGCATAGAGGCGCCATTTAAGGACGTCACTGCAGGGGGTGCTACGGTCGGACTGTAGGCTCCTCCCTCGTCTGCCCCGACGCCCATCACGGTCACGCTGGCGTACGCCGGCAAACAGTCGAGCGGCGGCCGAGAGGTCTGCTCGGGGATCCTCTCCGCGTCCACGTGCTCGTCCCCGCTCGGCAGCGGCGACTCACCGCCGGGGGCGAACTCGTTGGTGACCCCCTGCTTGACTTTCTTCCAGCCCAGGTGGTAGATCTCCAGCAGGTTGAGGAGCAGAGAGACACAGGCAACCACCAGCATGAAGATGATGAAGATTGTCTTTTCAGTGGGCCTGCAACATCAGACGAACAAAACCATCAAGTATTAACATAACAGAGGAAATGCTTCATCGTTTTTCACACGTAACGCTTGATGTTTTAAATAGGCATCGAGAGATTGCCTCCACGTGGCTCTCAACATGGCGGCCAACAGCTAACATTGCTAACAACACAAACGCCACAAACAGTCAACCTGAGGACACTTCCACGCTCTCATCAGGGGTAACCGCCATACGAGGTTAGCTTGCCAGCGGGGCACACACACACACACACACACGGACACACACACACACGGACACACAAACATAAAGTCCTACAGTCTAACCTGGAGATGAAGCAGTCCACAGTATTGGGGCAGGGCCAGCGGCCACATTTATAGAGCGGCCTCAGGTGGAAGCCGTAGAGGAAGTACTGTCCCAGGATGAAGCCCACCTCAAACAGAGTCTTGAAGATGATGTTGAAGATGTATGTCCTCAGCAACGCCCCGCGGATGCGGATCTTCCCATGCTCGTCGCGAATCGGCGGCTTCACCTTCTTCCCGCCGCCTCCTCCTCCTCCTCCTCCTCCGCCGTTGCCGACTCCGTTGTGATAGAGGGGGTCGTGGTCCTCCTGGTGCCGCCCGGCCTTTCGGAGCTCCTCCTCCCTCTCCCGCCTCTTCTCCTCCATGCGGACGATGTGCAGCACATGGCCCAGGTAGATGAGGGTGGGCGTGGAGACGAAGATGATCTGCAGCACCCAGAAGCGGATGTGGGAGATGGGGAAGGCCTCGTCGTAGCAGACGTTTTCGCAACCGGGCTGCTGCGTGTTACAAGTAAAGTCGGACTGCTCGTCGCCCCAAACCTCCTCGGCTGCTGCGCCCAGCACCAAGATGCGGAAGATGAAGAGGACGGTCAGCCAAACCTGGGGAGGAAGGATTAAAAAGTCAGTCCAGATGGAGACCGACAAATAGGAATATTTATGAAGTTAATCAGTAGTCAGTCCGTCACCTTTCCAATCACAGTGGAGTGTTCTTGAGCATTCTCCAGCAGCCGCCCCAGAAAGCTCCAGTCACCCATGCTTCACTCGATTTTCTAGCCTGGAGAGGAAAACGAGAGTCTGTGATGAAGAACGCAGGAGGCCCCATTGAGGAGGGGCAACAAAAAAAAACGGGAGGAGAGCAGAATTACTGCCTGGAGAAAGAAACAGAGACGCGTATAGGGAATGAAACGTCTGTATTTCTCTTGTAAAAAGACCAAAACAAATGTGTTAGTTTGCGTCTGTGCTGTGGCTGGCCCCACACTGAAGATATAACATTTAAAAAAGAGGTCACATTAATATTTTGTGTCTTTTTTTTTAACATCTGTGCACAGTAGCTTTTTAGCAAATATCTCTCAAACAAAAATAAATTGTTAGGAACTATTTTCAGAGGTTGACTAATACACATTAGGACTAATTACCGAAGAAAAAAGTGCGACTAATCTGCCGAAAAAGCTTTTCAGTGATAGAATAGGTCAGAGGTGACAACAAAAAGTGTCATGATAAGAAAAGGGAAGGCCAACTTACTACAATATTGTTGTATTGTCAGTGACAAATCCATCGACCAGAGATCAGAAGAAAAACTATATCTGGAAAGAAGAGACAAAATCAACTTTATACGTCCTTTACAACAGAAATCACACAAAAATGTACATTTCAAATTTTTAAATGAAATCTCACCCCTTTCTATTTCCTGCTCATTCTCGTCGTCTGCATGGAGTCAGTTTGTCGTACGACATTACCAAACCTCATGTACACGGGTTCATGTTTAGTGACTCTCTGCCTACCGAAATGAAGACGTTGCATTAAAACCTGCACGCATTCCCCAATCCTAAAACATAGGGAGGACAGTATGGTTGTGGGGCTCTCGAACAGAACTACAAACGGTATCCGTGCATATGCATGTGTAAAAATTGGTGCATGCAGATGCACATGCGTTTTTTTGTGTGTACTAGTGTATGTGCGTGCGTGTGCGCGCGTTGCAGAGCTGGCTGGCTTGTGGACAAAGGCCGGCCATCTGTGGGAAGTGAAAGAGTGGATAACAGGTCGTCCCAGTTGAATGCCGGACTCATCACATCCCAGGAATGCTGAGGAGGGCAAATGTTTGCCTGGGATCGACTGATATGTACGCATACGCAAAGTTGCGGTTACCAAAACACAACGCCAGTGATGACTCTGATAAACCCAAGACTTTTATACATTATTTTTTCCCCCTCACAAAAAGTGAAACAGCAGTCCTTAAAGTCCATAAAGGAAATTTAAAGGTTCTAATAAAGTTGTATTCTGTCACATTGGCCCCTTAATACAATAAACGTTTCAGAATTCACCTTCACAAGTTCATACATTTGGTTAAAAAGAAGTCCACAAACTTTTCCTGGATTTCTCCGAAACAGTACCGCTGAGCGAGGAGGGGATAATACTCTCCGTAAATAAACGAATAGACTGAGTACTGTAACTGCCTCCTGATACGCTGATCTAACAGCGGCCGAGTACATGTACATGATGTGTTGACGTGATGAAATACCATCTGTCAAGACAGACAATAGAGAAGCTCCCAGATGGACATTGTCCTGGCTGCCGTGTGCTTTTGATGGATCAGAGGCCTTTGTGCTAAACCAGCCCAAACAGTTAACTCTTGGCCTGCCGCATGCACCCCGAAAACCTTTTTAAGATAAGCGGACAGCCGCAATGTTCACACGAAAGACTATTCTGTGTTGCCCAGCTAATCAAGAAGCACGATTTTGGTTAGATGCTCATCCATAAACATTCTCAGTCCGTTAGATGAACCGAGGCGAGCTTACATATGACCGGGTTACTCCATGACAGATGTTGATTCTGAGAGGAATTATGCTACGGGCTGATCAACTGGACCAGGATACACACAAAGTGCACATAGTTTGCTTAAAAGGTACATAAAAGGTGCATAAAATGTGCAACGGTGCATGGTATTTTGGTAGCGATGCATAAAGGTGCAGGCGTGTCAGAGGGGCTTAATGAGTAAAGATATAGTGAGTGTAAAAGGTATGTAAAGGCGCAATGCCACCAATGTAAATAAAGACACTAAATATTTGTAAAAATATAATGAATAAAAAGGGTGTCCATGTTTTGGTTTAAGATCCATTGAAAAAAGCATCCCAGAATAAACAGAGCACACAGCAGTGTACTATGGCGCACACTGGTTTTAAGTATAGCCTGCGTACATACTAAAAATACAGTATAATATTCAAAATAATGAAATAACATACATGAACTTTATTAAACACGTCCAGTTTTGATACAAAGTCGGACTTGTTGACACTTTAACAACCTGTTTGAATAAAGATAATAACGACCAAACAGCTACTTTAGGAAAATAGGGTGGTTGTTAATAAGGAAACAAGCTTTTTAAAGTTTATATATTATCATACATTGCACAACACACCCCAAATTCACTGTGCAGGACCTCAGTTTGATGTGTTTTTAATGATAAATAGTAATAAGTATCACGCCTCTAATCACCCAGGTAATTGCTGAAATATTAGCGGCTTCCTGTCTGTCCCGTCTTTCCCACAGGGAAGTGAACGCAGCACGAGAGGTGCTCATAATCCAGCAGGTGGAAGGATGATAATCCCTCCTCTTCCCTCCCACTGCAGCCACACAGCACCGCTCCAGCCGCCACCCCACCTGCTTACCGCTCTCCTCTGAAACGCGTCTCCCTCCCGGCGGCGCGCTCCTTCCCTCGCTCCTTTTCCTCCCTCTCCTTTCTTTTACTCCCGCGGGTGGGCTGCGGGCGAGCGCGCGAGGAGTTGGTGAGATTAGTGGGAGTGAGACAGATAGAGAGAGAGCGTGAGAGAGAAAGAGAGAGCGAGAGAGCGAGAGAGAGAGAGAGAGAGAGAGAGAGGACAAAAAGACACGAGGCAGTCTAGTCTAAAAAGGGCGCGTGTGGGACCTGACTCCCGGAGGCGAAGGGCAGCGGCTGCGTCCCGCGTGGCCAAGGCCATCCGCCACTGTCACACTTTGGTGTCCCCGTGCCTGGGGCGCACGAGGGGGGTGGTGTGGGGGGAGGTACGTGCTTGTATGCGCGCGCGTGTGTGGAGGTAGGGGCCAGGTCTCATCACTAACGAGACACATGCAGTTTATAACTGTTTAAAACTAGCATTACTACTACTATTGCTGCTGTTACTACTATACTAGCCTACTACTACTAGTTTACTACTGCTACTACTATACAAGCATACTACTAGTTTACTACTGCTACTACTATACAAGTCTACTACTACTACTACTGGTTTACTACTGCTACTACTATACAAGCCTACTACTAGTTTACTACTGCTACTACTATACAAGTCTACTACTACTACTACTACTACTAGTAGTTTACAACTGCTACTACTATACTAGCCTACTACTACGTCTAGTTTACTACTACTATACTAGTCTACTACTACTAGTAGTTTACTACTACTGCTAGGTTTACTACTGCTACTACTATACAAGCCTACTACTAGTTTACTACTGCTACTACTATACAAGCCTACTACTAATTTACTACTGCTACTACTATACAAGTCTACTACTACTACTACTACTAGTAGTAGTAGTAGTAGTTTACAACTGCTACTACTATACTATACTTTTTCTTTTGTACTTTGACTATACTATACTATACTAGCCTACTACTACGTCTAGTTTACTACTACTATACTAGTCTACTACTACTAGTAGTTTACTACTACTGCTACTACTATACTAGCCTACTACTACTAACTTACTACTACTATACAAGCCTACTACTAGCTTACTACTACGACTACTATAATAAAAAAAAGTGTTTTATTTAAAATATACTTTGAAATTATGACTTCCATTACTCGTATAGTGGTAGGCAGTAGTAGTAGTATCGGTAATATAAGTACCTCCTATTTCACAGTATTTAAATATCTGAAGTCATGCAGGATTTATGCAGTAATTGTAAGAACAAATAAACCCAACATTTTCTTATAAAACTGGCACTAAATGAAATACAAATGACAAACCGATCAGCATAGCATTACAGTTATCATGTCTTTCATAACTTTACTTCTCTTTAAGTACTCTATCAAAGGTGAGAGAGCGCAAACTATTTCACCAACATTCCTGTTTACTTTGTGACCTCAGAGGTTAATACAGGATGCATCTGTTGTACATAGTTTAACTTCTTTTATGACTCAATTAATCACACGGTGTAATTACATTTAATTAGTCAAATGGATTAATTACATATGATAATACAAATAATTATTGTTGTTAAATCATACTATTTGATGAGCATGCAGTAAAGATTAGTCCATAAAGTAGGAAATGGTGAGAGAATTTATATTCAATGAATTTTAGTATTGACAGTTAAGTATTGATGTACAATCTCAGAGAGTATCGTGTGAATATACAGTTTGAAGTTGTTTACATTGATTCTCTCCTCTCCACCTGTTGAACGTTACATTTAAAACATTAAAGGTCTCATGGAAATGTTCACTTTTTGAGTTGTATTTACACACGTTGTGGATCATTCACTCGTAAATAGTTTGTTTCTAAAGTCCATTAACTGCACGTATCGTCCACCTTGTTCCTGCTTCCTCAGGTGGAGACAAGGGGCGTCTGGTTCGTCCTGTTCTGCGTCCTCTCTGGGATGGATTTTCTGCATGTTTTCCTCTCCTCTCGACTGCAGAGACTCCTGAAAAGGAAGAAGTTGTGGAGTTCAGGACTTTCTGCACTTCCATAACCCAGATGAAGGGTAAAGGACCTCAAATTTGAATGAATCACCTGACTTGTCTGACTGATTAATCCTCTACCTAGTGACAGCCTTGGCAACAAGATATGCAAGTTCAGCCATGTTCAGGACCATGCAGATAGAGGAGGCAGTGGCCATGAAGACGGTGAAGATGGTTTTCTCGGTAGGACGGGAGATGAAGCAGTCCACCAGGTTAGGACACGGCCACTGGTCACACTGCACCAGCCGTGGCATCTGGAAACCATCGTATACCACATAGAGGGCATACCTGGAGAGACAAAGACACATGCAGTGTGCAGATAGGCAACATGTCAGGAATGTACCAAACCAGCGAGCCGGCAGATCGTCGTACATGAAGCCTCCTTCAAACAGCAACCTGAACACCAGGCTGCAGGCGTATGTCCACCAGAGGGCACCAACGATTGGGAGTCTCCTTCTCTTTATAGTTTCCAGATCTTCCTCCTGGCCTTTGCTGCTGAGGAAGGCAGCTCTACCAGAAGCCTGTCGAACAAGACAAGATAAAGCAAGACAGACATGACATGATAAAAGAGATTAAGGATGAGAAAAGACATCACACAACCAGATATGACATCATTTGGCATGATATGACAAGATAAACACAACCTAAAAAGACATGACATGACAGAAACCTGACAGTTCAACAGGCAAGTGAAATTGCACACACACCTGCAGGAGCCTCTTCTTGTCGCTGTGGTTCTGGTAGGCCACGTACATTGCAACCAGGAGCGTTGGCGTTGAGACAAAGACTAGCTGAAGACACCAAAGACGGATGTGGGAGACTGGGAAGAACTGATCGTAGCAGACGTTTTCACAGCCGGGCTAAAAAAACAAGAGGCGGACACGTGGATTGGTGCAACGATGAAAATATAACATTCACAAGATGGCTATTTCTGACCCGGTGGCCTACCTGCAGGGTGTTACAAGTGAAGTCAGACTGCTCGTCCCCCCAGACGCTCTCAGCGGCGACCACCAGCACCATGACCCGAAAAATAAACAGCACCGAGAGCCAGACTTTACCCAGGCTGGTGGAGTGACGGTTTGCCCCGACTAACTGAGCGTACAGAGCAGGCCAAGACATCCTGAGGACACAGTCAGAAACATGGGAATGACAGCACGATAACACGACGCCAGTTTGCCGGGAGAAGAGCGGCGTTCTGCACCAGGTCTGGCTGGTTTCCTTTGAGCTACAAGAGAAATTCAGAGGGGAGGCAGCGGCAACAGATGAAAGCTGAGAGGGCCGACGAAACAAAGGGGAACAAGAAGAGGATGAAAAGGAATGAAAGTGAGAGGAGGAAGAGCGAAGGCCCGGTGCCAGAATTCATGTGAACCGATGATCCTCGCTGCCCACTGTGGACTGTATGAACTGAGCCCACTCCTCTAAAGACACACTGAGCACACTGTACAACCACACACTACTACGTCCTCACTGGGCATCACCATTCACGAACCATTGATTCATTTATTGTCTGAAATTTATTTATTCAAGAAAATATAAAGTAATTTTCTCACCTTGTGTGAGCAGAGACTGGTTGTTTGCAGGAAAATGTTCTACATGGTCCTCTCCTGCACGAACACAAACAAACAGCTCACTGTCACATAATAATAATGAAGTCAAGAGAACATTATCTGGGTCTAATATACTGAGCAAATCACAAACCTGCAGCTCCTCCTTCCTCTGCATTAAATAAAAAGATGAGCTCCCAGTGTCAAGACAGCCAGAACAATGACAGGTGAATTCCTCTTCAGGTGTCAGTGGAATGTCCCTTTAATTATGCCATAGTGCTATATTGTTGTTTATGAGTGTTACAAAACTTGAATTGCTGTGTGTGTGTGTGTGTGTGTGTGTGTGTGTGTGTGTGTGTGTGTGTGTGTGTGTGTGTGTGTGTGTGTGTGTGTGTGAGATGACTGTAACAGGACACAGGTAACCTTTCAGAGCCCGAGCAACACTTGGCAGTGGTCCGTCTGTGGGACAGTGCAGCTCTGTGTGCTAATGACTGTGACCAAGTTTATTTTTTGCTCCCACACTTCAACAAACAGGGGGCTGTTTTTTTTTCGGTTTACACTGAAGATGCTCACGAAACTGAGATGGGAACCTTTTGAGGAAGCTCTGACCAGCACAGTCAGCTTGAGTTAGGTGTAGCAGTAGATATGCATATACAGTGTGTGTACACACTCTGATGGACGGTTACAAAGTAGGGAGAAAGGAGGGAGTAGGGAGAAAGGGAGAGAGGTGAAACAGAGCTGATTGTTAGAGTAGCTCCTGGTCAGCTCGCCAGGAGAACAGAAGAGGCCAGTGTCAAGATGTGTGTGCACACACACACACACACACACACACACACACACACACTCACTCACACACACTGTACTACACTCACATATAAGTTACCCAGAAAGCTACACACACATACAGTAATGAGGGAGGGGAGAGCAGCATGTGAGTACTGGAGGTGGACTTGGCAGACTGATCTTTGACCAGCCAGTATGACAGTCTGCAAGACATCCTGATGATTTATGTTATATTTTTTTCCCTTTTCAGTAACATTAAACAACTTCACAATGATGTTTCTGTTCAACTCTTTGCAGAGATGTGATGAACGATGTTGATACTAAAAGGGTATTATTATGTTACTTATTATGTTACAATGCACAGGAAAGATTATGCAAACAACGACACGTATTTGACTTAGGCCTCAACCCAAAACTGTATATAGTTGCCATAGGACGGTCATGCAGAAGACACTCCGAGCCACTCGGAGGCGATAAAGTCATCACTGGCTGACGTCACGTAAAAAGACACCGGAAACGTAAACCGTCCCGGTCTCGTTCCGTTGCTGCAGCTACGATTAGATATCCGAGCACGGTGGTAGAAACTAGCGCCGACACATACGTGCATTAATTAATCTGTGAATAATAATAATAATGGCCCTTGAATCGCGGATTACGCAGGAAGAAATCAAGAAGGAGCCAGAGAAGCCCATTGATCGAGAGAAGGTACGTTAGCTTGTTTAGCTGCCATATGCGCTCGATCGGCTAAGCTAGGTTAGCTCTGGATGCTACGCTAACGGCTTGGAGGCTGTTTGATTTGCGTGGATTGATCAACATTAGAACACATGTCACCCCGTAATGCAGTTTTATTTTATGTTATGCGCTGGTCATCACAAGTAAAAAAATAAATACAAAATGTTGGTCTTTACTGTGTGCTAGTCTATGGAGCGAGGCGTAACATGCATATTTTGGTAGCTACTACTCGTCCACCTAACGTTATAGATAAATACGTTTAGTTGTTTCGTTATTACATTGCTTACCTCGGGGTGTTGACGTTGTTTGGCTTAACATGTCACGAGTGTACTGAAAAACTGTCAATGAAACCTTTCGACAAAACACAATCCAAGTTTTTTTAATTTCTGGGAAGACGCTCAAAACTTGCTAAATGCAGCTTTCTTGCTAAATGCGGCGCTAGTTTCTTTCAGCTGAGGTCTTTAACGAGCCTTGCGCATCCGTCATGTATCCAATTTAAATAAGCATTTAAAATGAAGTGTTAGGTTTTTAACCCTAAGCAACAACCAATAAGTATAGGGGTACCTCGGTTACAGTCACGAGAGGTGGAGTTAAGAACAGTGGTCACTTTCCACAGGTGTTTCTGATATCTTGTCCTCCAATAATTTGTCGATGGGGTTCATTAACTATACTTTTGTACACCATGTACATGCAGGTACTATAACGACTACTAACCAATCCCAACATGAATTGAGTTGTTAATATCTAACTTAACAGTATATTGGCACTCAAAATGTCGCATGCTGTAATTACTCGGTGTGGCCACTAAGGGGCAGCAGACTTTAGTGGCGCCACTAATGCAACTTTCAAAATAAGACTTTCAAAACACTCAGATGGGATCCCATTGTTATATCTATTTCCATTTTTGTATTTATTGGATTCACATCCAAGTGCCAACAAATATAATTACTTGAAGGAATCAATACATTCTATTCCAAGAAAAAAATGAAAATATTGGATAACTTTTCTGTATTGTCTTGCACAGCTAGCAGTTCTGCATATTCTACTTTTTCTGAATACCCACATTTTTATGCGTATTTTTGCTGCAGACCTGCCCCCTCCTGCTGCGTGTTTTCACCACCAACAGTGGCCGACACCACAGAGCAGACGAATTTTCCCGTGGCAACGTTCCCTCCAGCGAACTGCAGATATACACATGGTGAGAAGGCAAATATTGTGTTGTGTCAATCTGGGAACGCTTCTTGTACAGGTGCTAATCTGTGGTTATTTCAGGATGGATGCTACTCTGAAGGAGCTGACCAGCCTGGTCAAGGAAGTGTATCCAGAGGCTAGAAAAAAGGGGACTCACTTCAGCTTTGCCATAGTCTTCCCTGACCCCAGAGGAAAAGTGTACAGGTTAGCATCACACTACAGCAGCAGTGGTTGGCAGGCCTCTTGCTTAATGTTGCGGGGAATTTGTCTGCACTGTATATTGAAACAAGTTCTCCCCCTTCCCTCTTACAGGTTGAAAGATATCGGCAACACTGTGTCCGGCAGGAAAGGTGCAGATGACTCCATGACGTTGCAGTCTCAGCGCTTCCAGATTGGAGACTATCTGGATATAGCTATCACCCCCCCCAACAGAGCCCCACCCCTCAACACACGCATGAGGCCCTTCTGAACATAAACGCTGACACGTAAACCGACACACATCAACCTTATTGTTTTTTGTTCCTTTTTTTTTCAATTGCATCTTCTTGGATGTTTTGGGCCTCATTTTATAAAATGTGACGTGTAATAAAGTTGTAATTTTTTTCCAAAGTTCCTGCCCCTTTCTTTGTTGCATACTGTGAGATAATATTTGGAATTTAGTCTTTTATGGTGCGTTAAACCGCATTTCGATTGAGAAAAAAAACATTACATTTGATTACAATTAAACTGGTCCAGATTACACAAACTTTATATTATGGGAGTCAGCATTTTTAAGATGTATACAATGAAATGCTTTTAATACTTGAAGCCAAAAAGGCACTAATATGAATTAAAAAATGGGACAGGAAAAGCCTGTAGTGCCGTTAGTCAGTAAGAAGAACTTTATTTCGATAGTTATAACCGGAAGTTGAAGGATTCCTGGCGGCGCATGCGTAGTGTCATATACGGATAGCCAACGAAGGAAACAGCCGATAGCCGACTGTTAGCTAAAGAAACAAGCTCTTTACATACAACACATACGGTGAAATGTTTCGTAGAAAGCTGACAGCACTAGATTATCACAACCCCAGCGGATTCGACTGCACAGGTAAGACGAAACTCGTCCAGAAGTTCACAAACGTGGTTTCTGGAGTTAAACGTGGAGCCCGGAGTCCCGTCAGTGGAGACGTTATGCCAAACTCTATTAACGAAACAGCAGATTCAAGCTGCATTTTGGCCGACAAACCTGTTTGGAGACTAGATTTAAAGAGAAAAACGTATGTACGTGCTTCTAATCCACCACACGTGTATTCGGTAGTATTATGAAATAGAAAGCTAGTGTGTCCATAGTTTTATTTCAACATATTTAACGTCATATTGTGTGACTTAGTTAGAACCACTATAGAACGAAGTGCACGTGCTAACTGATACTTAGGGCTCATTTTTGGGCTGTAAATATAAGGTCTTCCCATGCTGAAGAGGGAATAAGCTGACTAAACAGACGCACACCTCCGGTACTATCCCCTGTTACACGTCACGTTAGCTGGTCCGCAGACGTACAGGAGGCTCAGTGTCTGTCCTCTCCGCTCAGATGAGACGCAGTACAGGAACTGCGTGGTGTGGCTGGAGGACCAGAAGATCCGGCACTATAAGATCGAGGACCGGGGAAACCTGAGGAACATCCCCAGCTCGGACTGGCCTGCAGCCTTCCAGAAGGTTGACCCCACTTCTATTTTAGTCCATTTTCTTGTAGAAAAAACAGATAGTCATCATTGTTGTTCCGGACGTCCACGATTCAAAGTGTTTTCTTCTTGTGTGCAGTACCTGCAGGATCTGAACTGTCCATTCGGGGCTCAGGAGAAGCAGGAGGCGGTGGACTGGTTACTGGGCCTGGCTGTACGATATGAATACGGAGACAATGGTGAGTAGTGTGTGTGTACATGTACGCAAACATACAAATACATGTGCATAAAGCTGTGTCCACTACGACGCTGCAATACTGCCGATGACCACTAGATGGAGCCACTGTAATTGTTTTCCAATGATGCCAGCTCAGTCAAGTTTATTCTGTTGCAAAGCATGTGGAGAAATCTTTTATATTTCCGTGCTCTCCAACACATGCCACGATAATGTCCTCTGTGGGCTTGATGTTTGTCCTCAGTGGATAAGTATAAGAACTGCGAGCCGATGGCCGCCTCCAGCAACAGCGACAAAGCGGTGGACCCTCTCCTCAACCTCGACAGTGAGTAGTAAACACTCCTCAGCCCGTCCCCGCACACATTTCTCTTTGGTTTCTCCATCTATTTATTTTTTCAAGGTGAAAGATGAAATCATTTTGTTTTTATAGGTAGTTCTCCAGATTTCAAAGCCGGAGTGACGGCTCTGGCCAACATTCTGAAGATCCAACGGCATGACGACTACCTGGTCATGCTCAAGGTGCGTCTCACATCTCGAGGCTTTCTACCGTTATCTTTTTAGGGATTTGTCATACTAACCAGCGAGCGTGTGTTTTCATGTGCTCCCGGCCAGGCTATTCGTATTCTGATCCAGGAGAGGCTTTCTCCAGAAGCCATCACCAGAGCCAGCCAGAGCGGAGAGGTAACGTTCTGCATCAAGAATGATATCCAGAGATCCTTCTGTGTTCAAGGAAATACGTGACGCCGTTCATGTTGCCGTGTTTCACAGGGGGTTCCAGTAGCTTTAGACCAGCACATCTTGGGCTTCGACACCGGAGGTGAGAGCGGGGGCCGGGTTGGGAACCTTTCAGCAAACCGAGCGCACAAACGCGACCGCTAAAACCTAAACGTGTCTCCTCAGATGCCACGCTGAACGAAGCGGCTCAGATCCTGCGCCTGCTTCACATCGAGGAGCTGAGGGAGCTCCAGACCCGGATCAACGAGGCCATCGTGGCCGTCCAGGCCATCATAGCAAACCCCAAGACGGACTACAGGCTGGGCAAGGTCGGCAGATGAGAGCTTGAGGACGACCCGGGGACGCTGAAGGAAAAGGGGATGGGACTGAATCACAGGAGTTTTAATTTGATTTTGGTGGACATTCATGAGTTTGTATTTGTTCTGCATGAGATCAGCGTGAGGAGATGTGGGGAGGTTTTTTGATTAACTGGTATTTCAGCACTCATTTGGGCTGACGGGTGACGTTGCCCTCTTCAGTCTGAGGATGAGGTCTCACCTTGCGCTCAGCTCCTCGGCGCCACAATCTCCCTCAACAGAAACCACAGAAGCTTCTGAAGCCCTCAGAAGGACAGTTATATTTGTATGTTTTGTTTACAGAGCAAACAGAAGGAAGAATGTGTTATTTAGAAACGGTTCAGTTTGGGTGAATCTATAAATGCAGCCGAACAGAGTCGGTCTCCTGTGCTTCTTCTTCTTCGCGTGGTGCAACGTTCCTCTGTGGAGTTTCAGAGGAGAAGAAGAGCCTGTCAAGTACCAAATCACAATTTATTGTTATAAATATCACATCTTATAAAAGATAAAAGATTTGAAAAGTAGTAGTTAAAAAATATTTGGCCAAAAAAAACAAAAAAGAATGTCCTTTCATCAGGTGTGAGGTACAAACAACGGCCGGCAATGATTTCCCACCCAGAACATTTTTATGGAATAAAAAACAAACGCGTTGGGGAATTCACTTATTTGCCAAAAGTTAAACGAGAAGGTTGTTACCGCTAAAGACAGCAAGTTACAAATCCCCTCTGAGGACTTTGACCGAATCCTTTTTACCGTTTATTATTTGTGTGCATCCACAAACAATGAGTGAATGTAGAAGCAGAAGTTTCTGTTCATCAGGTCATTCTTCTTTGGCAGAAAACACTCAATACATGTAAAAACCGCTCTGTAGCTTTAAATCGATAGAAAAACAAAACAAAAAAAACTGGCGTACAAAAATACAGTAGAAAAACTAAAAATGAGGTATAAAACAAATTTACAAAACATTTATTTGGGGTTATATCTTTAAGGTGAGATAAGTGGGCTCAGGGAGAGTGGAGGGGTTGTAAATTTGAAGGTGGATCTGGCCACAGGAAGCCATCTGGCGCCTGCTGAGTCCTTTTTCTTTGTTTGTGAGCGACGCAGAGACGGCACTTCTTTGAGCTGGTCGCCCCCGAACTTTAGCACCCAAAGGACCTGCAGCTGCCGGTCTCTCGTCAGTGGCTCCCTGAGACGCACAAAATCACACATTTAGAGGACAACGTGTAACACTCGACTTGTTCCATCTCTACGGGAAGTTTTGTTCTCGGCTTGGGCTCCGATTCTCTTCCTGTGTGAATCCAGAACGTGACAGGATGGGAGCTTAAGTGCTGCTAATGACAGAACTAACAGAGCGTCCTGAACAAAGCCCTGCACTTAACAACCTGTGGCGACTGAGGACTCTCCCCGTAAAGAGTGTGTGTGTGTGTGTGTGTTCATTCAACAATAACAGCCTTAAGCCTCTCACGACCGGCTCCCAAACCCCCTAACAAGAGTGTTTTAGAGCCGTCATCACGGCCACAATTACGGCACACTCCGGCGTCTTTGAAGCCGTTATCTGAGAGCGAGGCCTCGGATGGAGCGAGAGGGAGGCGCAGACGATGACGCTCGCCGCTCCGCCCGGACTGAGTGAGCGGGCTACAGGGCGACATCTGCCAAGGTGCTACTTTAGGGATCATCCTGTGTTTAGAGGGGCGACTTTGTACTTTGAAGGGGTTTTAATACGAAGCCTCCGCGGACGTCGACACATCAAACATGACGCAGAGCGCAAAATACAGGTAGAGCGTCGCAGACAGCTGTGTAATCATTGTTCTCCTGTCTGTTTCACACACGGGGAGCCAGCTGTGTGATGGCTGCTTGGTGGGCGCGGCCCATGAAACACCGCCGACCACCAGTCATCCATGCAGGTTTTTTTATACTTAGCACTACTTGTATTGTGACAGTATCCTCCTGTCTCATGACAAATGGAAATACTCTGCTTTGGACTGTCTGAATCCATGCGCATATTGTACAAATACTTGGCACTTCGCTTGCTGCTTGTGTGTGTTGTGTGTCCTTGAGACACGTAGGGTTAACGATGTGTTGTGTCTCGGTGCGCGCAGCCTTCGGGGGGTTCAGGGACATCTGGTGGGAGTCGACGGATGCGATGACATCACCGCGCACGAGCGGGTACACCTTGAAGTCAGAGTGTGTTGTTGTTACGCACCGGCTTTAATTACACGTGTGAACAGGGTGATAGAGAGTGATAGTGTGTGTGTGTGTGTGTGAGAGATTCAGTCATGCACCTGATAGACAGTGGGTGGTTGCGATGGCGATGCCGTACAGGTGAGAGCGCTGGTCGGGCAGGTACTCGTCGGTGATCTGGCTGCTGCCTTTGCTCACCGCGATCACGCCGTCCCTACGAGACACAGAAGGACACACACTGAAGACGGGGACACACAGCTGGACACGCAGCGATCGGCTCATTGGTCGGTGATCAGCATGAAGACAAAGGGGCGGGGCTACCTCCTCCAGTCAGTGTAGTAGAAGTGGTTCCTGTAGTAGACCATGCTGAACGGGTAGTTGAGGCTGGGGTGGACCACTCGCCGGCCCGAACCGTCCGGGGAGACGCACTCCAACCGCTTCGTACCTGGAGAGAAGACAGACATGCGTGTAAGGTGGTCGGTCGGGGAGGGGGGGGCGTTTAAGGGAGCGAGACGAGGGGGCGGCGTGTACCTGCGTCGGCCCAGCAGACTTGTCCGGAAGAAGAGTCGTACGTGAGAGCGTTCGGCAAGCCGATGCCGTCGGACACCACCACCCTGCGGTTCTGTCCGTCCACCGAGCCGCTCTCGATCTTCGGAGCCTCTCGGTTCCAGTCCGTCCAGTACAGAGTTCTGCGGGGAGGCAAAGGGAGGGAGGGGGCGGGGTTATAGAGCCCAGCGGACAAGTTCATTACTATGTTTTGTTGGAGCTCATCACCGCAATCTGGCTAATATATTGAGACAAGAGTAAGCACACACACACACACGAGTGGGTATGTAAGGACACAAGGGCGTAGGGCTCGAGGGACCATCTGCCTGATGCTGATGAGGTCACGGTCAGGTTACCCGTGCGACCTCTGACCCCCGGCTCATTTGTAGACATCAGGAAGTCGGACCACATTCCTTTTCTTCCATAAATCAAATTGTATTTCGTCATTTCTTTCAAAAGTGTGTGTGTGTGTGTGTGTGTGTGTGTGTGTGTGTGTGTGTGTGTGTGTGTGTGTGTGTGTGGGCTCCTGACAACAGCACACTGCCCTTCGTCTGTAGATGATGGTGTGCATGTGGGCAGTCTGCTGGGAACTACAAGTAATACACACCACATGAGCAATCAACTTACACACACACACACACACACACACACACACACACCATGTGTTTGAGTCTGTACATTCATTCATTTGATGAAGGTGCAGGCGAGCAGATGTTGGCGTAGAAGACATTCGTGTCCATGCGTTTGTAATGTGTGCGCGCTTACTTTTTATGTCTGTCTGAGTGTGTGTGTGTGTGTGTGTCTAAAATGGCAACATGTGCAGACTCAGAAATCCCAGAGCACATGCTTCATCATAAGTGTCCCTGTGTGAAGCCGTGATTACCTTGAGGACTCTTGGCTTTTTGTCAGAGCACACAGACGCTGGTATGTAAAGCCCCCCCCGCTCCCCACACACACACACACACACACACACACACACACACACACACACACACACACACACACACACACACACACACACACACACACACACACACACACACACACACACACACAGAGACTTGGCCTTCAGTCAGAAATATACTATTTTATTTTGTCAAATCGATAATGTGTGGTTTGCTGATTTGTGCTTTTGCTGCAATGTTTCATCATTTCGATCGACCACATTAACACACACGTACACACACGTACACACACACACAATGCATACTTGTTGATTATACGATTAGTTGCGATGATGAAAAGCAGATGGTGTTGCTTGAGAACTGACCTCATTGCCCGTGTGTGTGTGTGTGTGTGTGTGTGTGTGTGTGTTGTTGGCTCTGTCAGAGAAGGCACTGACAGCCACATGACAGAGTACCAGACGTGCGTTACTAAAGGCACACTCCACCTCCTTCCCATTGATGGTCCTGCGGTCGGCTGTCTCCTACAGATGACGTCATGCTGGGCGACCAGACTCAACAGGAAAACCTTCTCTACGAAACGACTCTGACTGCAATCTGCAATGAGTCTGAGGGTGTTTGTCACGGGCTGAAAACCATCTGAGCTCTCTCCTGAAACACACCACACGCATCTGGTTCTGTCCCGCCGGAGCGCCTCGTGGATGTGGCGCTCCGTCGCGAGGAGAGAGAGCGTGGGCGCTTTGTTTGCTTCCTGCTCAGAGAGGAGATTTGTGCGTGTTCGCGACTAACAACAGGCTTGCTGGTAGCGGGACAGAGGGCTCTTTACCCGGTGGAGGAGACCACGATGATGGCTCGAGGGTTCACCAGGTCCGTGCCGAACAGCGTCCGCCTCCCGCTGCCGTCCAGGTTGGCGCTTTCGATCATGTCCGGGTTCGAGTCGACCCAGAACATCAACCTGCGTTTCACATCCACCGCCAGACCCTCCGGACTGACCAGATCTACAGCCAGACCACAAGGAGTTTAGACACAACGTAGAACACACACAGAGAAACGAAGGAGTGCGTTCTTACTTGAGCTCACGAGGATCTCCGGCTCGGCACCGGCCAGGATTGAAGCCCTGTTGATGGTTCTGGCGGACAGATCTGTCCAGTAGACTTGGTTCTCCTTGCAGTCGTAGGCGATACCAACGACGATGGATCCCTGGGCAACACACGAGCGTGAGATATGTCCACAAGACTGCAACTGTCAACACATTTCTTAATAATCAGCGTCCATTCCTCTCTTACATGGAGGGTCAGCAGTGTTTTGGACCGGGTTGGATCCAGTCTGGTCCCGTTGAGAGGCAACGCTCCTATTTTCTGCCCCTGCGCGTACAGCAGCGTGATGTCAGAGTTCGGCGGCGGGGTCACATCTGGGCGGGGCAACGGGCGCACGGTGGGCGGGGCCGCCGAGGGAAGGCCTGCGACAAGATCGGACGGGTTCAGAATTCACTTTTAAGCCGAGATCGGCGGCACCGAGCCGGCCACCGGCACCGACGGAGAGTCACTCACACGCGGGCTTGACGACGTCATGCGATCGGGTGCCGGGCACCTCCCGCCCGTCCTCGTCCACGCACCAGCAGTACGTGGTCTCTCCGTAGCACTGGACTGGACTGAGAGACACATTGCTTTCTCCAGTCATTTGTCATTTAAAAATCCCGTGAGTGTGTGAGTGTGCGGCGTGTACCTGAACTGTCCGTCCGACTCGCACTGCGGCACGTACTGCTGCGGCTCCGGCTTGCCGCCGTAGTGCTCGATCAAGCTGGCCCTCCACCGCTCGCACACGCTCTCGGGGTGCTGGGTCGGAGCCACGGGCACTGAGGGGGAAACACCCAGCGCTGTTAAACATTAAAAAAAGTTAAATATAACGCCGCAGAGGTTGTGAGATTACGATGCCGATCCCACTTGGTTGTAATTCATATCATTATTTAATCCCATTGTCGGGGTGTTCTCTAGCCGGGCTTTACACTGGTGGTATGTGGAGTGCTTGATGGATGCTGGGGGAGGTCCTGTGTTTAAAGACACACACACACACACACACACACACACACACACACACACACACACACACACACACACACACACACACACACACACACACATCTTGCTTTCGTCAATATTGTTTACCTTGTAAAATCTCTTTAATAACTCGCTTTATAGGCGAGCTTTACAACTAAACCTGAAACCACTTTGGGCTTCCACTAATGTTTATTCTGGCCTCTCTCTCTCTCTCTCTCTCGCTCTCTCTCTCTCTCTCTCTGTGCATTTCTGATGCCAGACTACAGGTTGCTGAGACTAAAAGGAGGAGATCGATCTGAAAGGAGGGCGAGAAGAGAATGGAGAGAGAAGAACTGAACAATCAGCCTGCATCTCGGGGGAGTTTTTCCAGCAGCAGTTCCTGTACGCTGCAGTCCAGTCCCATGAATCACTTGGTTTTACTTCTATTTGCTCTTCAACCACATGACCAACTGAGTTTAGTGGTCCACGTGTCTGCGACGTCCTTCCCAGAAATGGACAGCATGTGGACTGTTCTCTAAATCAACGATTCAGTCGTCAGACTGCGTTGGCAGCGCGTTGCATTACTTATGTGGGCGAGAGGCTAATGCCTGCATCGCGTAAACTTCTAAATATGATGCAAATGTAATTCAAGGCACTGAAAATCACAAATTATGGGGTTACATGAAAAGCCTCTGAATCACTGTGGTCGTAGTGAGCGGCTTCCAGTTGAGTGTTTTTAGTTTTAATAAAGCCGGCGTCTGTGTTTCTGGAGGTCACACCGCTCCGTCACTCAGCTGCTCGGGCGGCCCCGCCTTGTTTTTGCTTCGGTCGCCTCGCAACAGCCGCCTGCTCATCTCGCCACGAAGTGACCACTGTGCAGATGGTCATGAATAGGATTTATAGCAAGAGATGAATTTATAGAACGGCCCGCTGTGTGTACTAGAGAGAGGATCACAGTCCCACAGAGACATTTCTTATTATTATTTTATGTTCTGCTCTCACATTCTGGACCCAAATCCTTGGCCGAATCAATATGTGAGACTCAAAGCGTCTCGAGCGCTGACAGCGCTCTCACCTGGTCTGTCACAGTCTACAGTCGGTCTCCCAGGTGGAGTCCTGGTTCCTGTCCTCTCCTGGCCTCTACCGTCCACACACCAACAATGTCCAGAGGAGCCGTGGCACTGAAATACAACTCAAAACAATGTTATCTCTGCTAAGAAGAAGAACAATGAACCCACAGAACTCCCAGCTTTACCTGTCGAGGTAGATACTGTCCTGCTGCGTCACACTGAGGGACGTAGGCTCCGACACGATGTCCCTCTGGACCGCTGGTCTGCACGCCGTCTCTGTGGTGCTCGCAGTGAGTTTTCGGACGCTCTGGTTCATCTGGAAGAGTTGATATGTTAAAACAAACTTGTTACCGCCTCCGTAAACACCGTATGTACTGTGGGCCACGGTTCTTTTGGCAGGATGAAACCCACCTGGCTTGTCACAGTCTTTGGGTTGAGTACCGGATGGAGTCCTAGTTCCTGGTCTCTCCTGTCCCCGACTGTCCACACACCAACAATGTCCAGTGGAGCCGTGGCACTGTCACACGCATGAAAGATTATTTAGGTATTACGTCTAACTTTTGTTTCAAGTTACTCAAAGTAGCATTAAACGACGCTAACCTGCAGTTGCAGGTACTGTCCATCAGAGTCGCATTGGGGCACATGAGCGCCAACGACAGGATATCCCACCTGACCGGTCGCCTGAGCTCTGTCTCTGTGGTGCTCACAGTGAGTTTGAGGACGCTCTGGTTCGTCTGAGGGGGAAAAAGCACAACATTTGTTTACATGATTAATCTCAAACTGATAAAACAAACTACAAGGCAACACAAGCACGTCTGTTGAGATTGATCTGATTGGTGCGTGACCCCGGCCCAACAGCAGCCCTCAAAGCACGGGCTGCATCTCCTGGTCACTTAAATGCACAGGAGTGATCATGTTGTAGCCGGTAAACGCGTCACAGACTGGCTTCAACACGCCTCTAGATCTCTCCATCCTCTCTGACTGCAGTCTTCGTACGATCCCCGACTGATCCCGAACACGTGGCGTTCATTACGCCTCTTTTCTCGCTCTGTTCTGCACTGAACAGCTCTGCACGGAGGCTTGTTCTCATATCCTGTACAAGCGGGTGCAAAGCCCCCTCGGGTGGGCTCTGTCCTGGTACAAAGCCCACCAGATCAGTCTCACCTGGTTTGTCACAATCCACAGGTGCAGTACCAGGTGGGGTCCTGGTTCCTGTTCTCTCCTGTCCCCTAACGTCCACACACCAGCAGTGTCCAGTTGATCCGTGGCACTGAAATACACAACAGCAACCGTCGTGACACACAACACGCCTCGTGACAGAGCAAAGGCGTTTTGTCTCTTCACGTTAAACGCAGGTCTTACCTGTTGAGATGTGTACTCTCCGTTTGAGTCACACTGAGGTACGAACACTCCTATCAGAGGATACCCCTCTGGACTGGTGGTCTCCACACTGTCTCTGTGCTGCTCGCAGTAGGTTCTGGGACGCACAGGCTCATCTGAGCATGAAAAGATAGTCACGCAAGAGTACAAACACCTTCACGAGGTGGGTGTTCCTATCCAATAGACCCTCTCCCTCACCTGGCTTGTCACAGTCTTTAGGTGGTGTACCAGGTGGAGTCCTGGTCCCGGCTCTCTCCTGTCCTCTGTCGTCCACACACCAACAATGTCCAGTGGAGCCGTGACACTGGAGCCATTCATACCAAACAGACGCTTAGGTTTCTCCACAATACTCAAAGCTGCACGACACTCACGAACAAAACCACTCAATCGGTCACCAGGTGCTGACCTGCAAAGCGGCGTACTGTCCGTTATCGTCACACTGAGGGACGTAGGCTCCGACAGGATGTCCATCTGGACCGCTGCTGTGCACTCGCTCTCTGTGGTGCTCGCAGTGGGTTTGAGGACGCTCTGGTTCGTCTGGAGGGACAAAGATGGACAACAGGGATCGCATGCATATTCTTTTAGTGTGTGTTTAATACGAGAACCCTCCTATAATGTAGGTATGTAGTGTGTGTGTGGGAAGACCTACAAATATCCTTTTTTTAAAAGGCACATTTTAAAAGAATGACTTGAGGTAATTAAATCCATTCAGCCGGCACATATCTGTGTCAGCTTGGACAAAATAGCAATGTTGCAGTTACTTTTTGCAGCAATATAAAAACGAAATGTCCTTCTGGTATTTGTTTAGCTTCATCTTACGTCTTCCTTTCTGCTCAACTTCCCACCACACACACACACAGCCTGGCAGTGATGTCACCTGTTTTTACAGGCATTCCTATGCCGTGACCCAATGACCTCAGCGGTGCACCACTTACAAGGTTAGACACACACTCACGTGAACGTGCCGTCTGCTCGACTTGTCCTTGATTTGAGGAATTAGAGGGTTCACAGGTCAATGTTTGGCAGAAAGCTTGGAGAGCCATGACATAACACACATGCTGACGCTGTTACTGCAGAGGACCAAACAGTTGGAAGCACTCGCAGGAAGCTGAATCGAGGGCGATCTGTCTATTGTGTGTGTGTCTTCTCACCTGGTTTGTCACAGTCTGTTGGCGGTGCACCAGGTGGGGTTCTGGTCCCGGCCCTCTCCTGTCCTCTACCGTCCACACACCAACAATGTCCAGTGGAGCCGTGACACTGAAACGTTTCACGTTTGTTGTGTTACATCAAATGAAATGCAAAAATCTGTCAATCTGTCTGAGCGCTCGTTGGGCGCCGACCTGCAGTGGCGTGTACTGTCCTCCTGCGTCACACTGAGGGACGTAGGCTCCAACAGGATGTCCCTCTGGACCGCTGGCGTGCACTCGCTCTCTGTGGTGCTCGCAGTGAGTTTGAGGACGCTCTGGTTCGTCTGGAGGGGAAAAAAGGATGATGAATCTTAAACTACGTCTGTTGAGATTGATCTCCCTCAGCCTTCACGCGGGAAGCACCGGCTGCCGGCCGAACCCTCACCTGGTCGGTTGCAGTCTCTGGGCGGTGTACCAGCTGGGGTCCTGGTCCCGGCTCTCTCCTGTCCGTTCCCGTCCACACACCAACAATGTCCAGTGGAGCCGTGGCACTGGAATCACAATCCATGTGTTTTTAAGTTTATAAATTGCAGTTTGAAAATAATATTTCATGCAATAAATCGATTACAAACACTGACTTGTAATGATCTGTACTGTCCGTTATCGTCACACTGAGGGACGTAGGCTCCAACTGCAGGATACCCCTCTGGACCGCTGGTCTGCACGCCGTCTCTGTGGTGCTCACAGTGAGTTTTAGGACGCTGTGGTTCGTCTGTGGAGGAAATAAAACTAATTTATAAAGAATGCGTTGTGTGATCCTTATTCACATCTCTCACAAGTTCCCTAACTTTTTACAGTTAGTACACTTATATTTGTGTCTTTGTGTAGAACAATCTGACCATCTTCATTTCTAAATGGACCCAGAGGACTGTCCCTCACCTGGTTTGCTGCAGTCTGTATGTGGTGTACCAGGTGGGGTCCTGGTCCCGGCTCTCTCCTGTCCGTTAGCGTCCACACACCAACAATGTCCAGTGGAGCCGTGGCACTGCAGTAAACATCCATGACATCCCATATTTTATCAGTGAGCTCTTAAGTCAACCTCCTTTAGTTTTGAGGTGATGAAGAGTCTTTTCAGACACTTCATTGGTGACAAACCTGCGTAGCAGCGTACTGTCCGTTATCGTCACACTGAGGTACGTAGGCTCCGACAGGATGTCCCTCTGGACCGCTGGTCTGCACGCCATCTCTGTGGTGCTCGCAGCGAGTTTTAGGATGCTCTGGTTCGTCTGGAGGGATGAAGACGAAAGCAGAACAAATAATTCATACGCTAATGGGATTCTCCAGCTGCGCTTGATGCTTTCTGACGTAACTGTAGGTGTGTCTCACCTGGTCTGTCGCAGTCTCGGGGCGGGGTACCAGGTGGCGTCCTGGTCGCCGCTCTCTCCTGCCCCGTGACGTCCACACACCAACAATGTCCAGTGGAGCCGTGGCACTGAAACCAATCAAACGTTTCCAAATCAGCGCTTCACCCAAGTCATCAGTCGGACATGTACTTTCTCTCTCTCTCTCTCTCTCTCTCACCTGCAGCGGCCGGTAGCGTCCGTCAGAGTCGCACTGAGGGACGAAGGCTCCCGGACTCGGTCGTCCGCCTTGTTCCTCTCCACTCTGCAGGCTGTCTCTGTGCTGCTCGCACTGGCTCCTTGGCCGAACCGTCTGTCCTGTAGAGACAAATAATAAATATATATATTTAAATTTGACTGTCGTTTCTTCTCTTTTCCTCCCGCTTCTTTGTAGTTGGTTCATATTGGATAATAACAAGAGAGCAAATGTATCAGCTATTTCCATTTGTTTATGTTCCTATCAAACAAAGTGTCATTTCTCACAGGTTTCTATGACTATAACTACAACGATTTAATAAAGAAACAGATCAGAACTCACGGGGGAAGCTCTGAATACGTAAAGAAAACAAATTCAACTGTAATAAGAGTGAAAAAATTGAACATTGGTACAATAATGATCACAAACTGTACAAATCTGACAATTATAACTCTACAGCAGATCTTTTTGCAAACACTAATACAATGAAATGCATCCTGATGATTCTTTGCATATATTATGTTTGTATATCTGCCGTATTGAAAATCATATTCGTGCAATCATGCATCACCGACCTTGCTGCTGGGAACAGTAGAAACCGTCACCATGAAACCCGGGCTCGCACTGACAGTGGAAGGAACTCAGTGCATTGACGCACCTGGCACTGATGTGACACGGAGAGGAGCTGCACTCATCTACATCTAAGACAAACGCACAACAAACACACATGTGAAAAAACATAACCTACAAATTGGATTTTAGCAATTCAGTTCAGTGGTATCTTGTCAGTATTTGGATCTTTTCCAGGCCTTGTGTAAAGTTTCTGTCCAGCAGGGAGGTAGGGAGGGCTTGAAGGAAGTTCATCAAAAGTTCACACTGATGGTAGAGAGGAGGACACACACACACACACACACACACACACACACACACACACACACACACACAGACCTCTCTCCTCCACACATTCCAAAGTCAAACACACATTGTGTCATTGCTCCATTTGTCTCTCTCTTTCACCCCCCTTTGCTGTCGAATCTCAGCGCCTCTTTCTCACATTCGTCCTCTCCTTCCCACCCCTTGTTCTCACATTTGTCACCCATCCTCCCCTCTCGCTGCGCTTCCCTCGCTTTTGCAGCTGTGCGCCGCTGCTGTGGAAGACATGGTGTGCCTGCGCTCGGACAAATATGTGGATCCCGTCCAGATCGCTCCGCATGCTCCAAAAACATCTCGTATGCGGCCCACAAAATGCAGCGGACGATGATGAAGAAGGGATGAACGACGCGGTCGGTTGCACGTGAAGAGCATCCCGTTCGTCACAATTACAGTGCACGCAGGAGAAGGTATCGATTCAGCAGAAAGGAGCATGTTTAGTGGTTCCAGCTGACGTTTTTAGGCCCTTTATGTTTAGTGGCTTCAGTGGATTTCTTTGTTGATGTCGTTTTTCAGTCCAATGATAGAGCGTCATGCAGCTCAGCTCAGAGACGAACCACTACAAAGGGCTTGTCAGGAGTTCTAGAGAATAATTAACAGGTGTTGAAACAGTTTCAGCACGCACAAAAACACAGGTGAGCCTGCTGACTGAACTTGAAAGTAAAACTTTCAACAGTGGTTTGAAGGGAATTAATAAAGCACCTGTGCTTACATCTAAATATCCGGCGAGTATACATCTTTTTCCTGTTCCTTTTGAGCCGCGCTATCACGCAGACATTTTAGTGCATTGGAGGGTAAATCAGTGACTACAATGTCAGCTACACAGCCTCTAACGTGAGCTAACATTAGCCGCTGTAAGCTACTAGTACCAGACCAAATACGGCTGTAGCGGAAAGTAAATGAGTACTGAAGTGGCAAAGACTGATTTAGGGGCTGAAACAATTCCTTCAGTGACTCATTAGCTTCACAAAACCTTTATAGTTTCAGCCGATGAGACTCACGTAGCCTACGTGCCTGCAATACGGCACTGAGTAGGTTTCATTAGGATGAATAATGCAATTTAAAGCTACAAAAATGTAGATTTTAGTAAAAAGGAAAGCAATTAGTTGATTATGTGTTCTAATGTGTTGTTTGCTTTATTAAGTAGCAATTGCAAATATTCAAAAATAACTTTCATTGCAACTCACCAACACAGGTACGCCCGTCGAAGCCAAACTCATAGCCGCCTTGGCACTGGCAGCGGTGGCTCCCGGGGAGGTTCACGCACTGAGCGTGAGCGCCACACGAGCTCAAGCTCTCCGCACACTCGTCCACGTCTGCGGAGAGGGAAAGGGGAGACAGTTCTTCTATGAACTCGTGTGCTTGCACCAGGAATCCCGGTCCCTCGACATCTAGCGCTATGCAAGTGTGTGTGCGACTGTAAAAGCTGCAAACTTCACTGGCGCTGTTGTGTTACTATAATATGTTCTTAAGCGTCGTGTGCAATAAACAAGACAAAACCACACACAGATTATGTGACAGGAGAGAGACGTTCAGGCCTGATTATGGGTGCTAAAGCTGAGCGGGAAGACAAGAGAAGAAGTACAGATGATTCCTTCCAGCCGGCCGGTGCGTGACCCCTCCACGCTGGATGGAACGCAGACCCGCTGCCTTGACCCCCGTGTGACTCTGTCTGCTCGTGTTCGAGTGATGGAGAGAGACGGTGCTCAGGCCTTATAAAGTGCGGACGCTTTACCGTAACAATTGCGTCCGTCCCCTCTGTAACCAGTCGCACACTGGCACTGGAAGTCCTGGCCCTCCAGGGGGACGCACTGGGCCGTGGTGTCGCAGTCGTGGTTCCCGGCGTAGCAGGGGTTGACCAGCTCCGGCTCCGTGGGCTGGACTACACAGAGGAGACACAGATTGGATTGATTGGTTGTCTGGATGGGGAAATCAACAGTAGCACACGTGCTTTTCGGCGTGATTGTGTATGTTTTTACATACTGGGAGAGAGGAACATTACTTTGGAGTAAGAGAAATAAAATCAATAATATGAACAACATCTCTGGATGAAAAATAAGTCGTTTTCCACGTTCCATTTCGATTATTGCTCTCTTTTTGTAAAAGGTCTTTGCAGTGGTGGAAAAAGTACTGCGGTCCTCTACTTTGGTCAAAATTAATTGCGATAAAACAATCCAGAAATACAACAAATACAAGTAAAAAGTACAGCAGTGACGACGTTGAGGCGCTCTGGATGTGTGTTTTATAAACGAGGTCCATTGACTAAATATATAGAGCAAAATATAAATAGCCGAATCACAGTAGTTAAGCTAATGTTACAGAGACACCGAGTAAAATCTAGACTTGAGTGCGAGAGTGGAACCGTTACATCTCTGTGAAACAGAGTAAAGAGTATTTAGCAGCACAGATCAAAACAACGAATGGGTTTCGTCTGAAACAGCTGAAAGAGACGGACCGTCGCAGCGTCACATCCGGAGGCTCATGACACTACGAATCCACTGCAAAAACATCCTGAACTGAGATGAATTGTGATCCAGAGTCCAGTGATTGCAGAGCCTAACCAAACACACATGTCGACTCACTCCGCGCGCCTTCTCATGGGACGCCATGTTCTTAATATTGGACACATGGATGATGTTAGACACACACACACACACAGGAGAGAGACACCCACACAGACAGCGGGATGAGTTCAGGGTTTCCTCAAAGCAAAGCAAGACAGCCCTCACACTTATTTCTGGTAATTCAGGGAAGGTAAGCTTGAGAGCGCAGACAAACCATGAGACACCGTTGAAAAAAAATTAAATATGCTTTGAATTAAGCGACGCACTCTGCTGTGTGTGATAGACTTTAAAGGAGTATGCTGACGTCGCATTTGTCGTTGGATAAAACAAGATGCTTCTGATGGACGACGTCTACATATTATTCCAAATATTACAGCTGCTTTACGTTTTGAGGAAGTGGTTTTTAATGTCGCTACAGTTTTTGCTTCATGTTGGGGAAAATGCCGCCAGAGGTTTGGAGTCCAGTTGGTCGTTAGGGTTTACGTACGCGCAGTTATCCACAGGAATAAGAAAAGCAAACCACCTAAAAGACTAATATCTGTTTTAATGATGTTTAAGTGCTTTCGGATGGACTTTTTCTTTACCATCGAGGGCATATAAACAACAACACACACACACACACACACACACCTAAACTAAATCAGACACACAGACGTTAGCCACAGCTTGCTTCCATCTCCTCAGCCCAGAGGCCAATGCTGGCTCATTATCTGAGAGAGAGAGAGAGAGAGAGAGAGAGAGAGAGAGAGAGAGAGAGAGAGAGAGAGAGAGAGAGAGAGAGAGAGACTCTTTTAAAGTACTAAATGCACAGATGAGAGGGCGAGATACACATGGATGAGAGAAAAAAAAACGGAGGGATAATTAGAGAGACAAAAAGAGAGAGAGAGAGAGAGAGAGAGAGAGAGAGAGAGAGAGAGAGAGAGAGAGAAGGCAAGTGGGAGAGAGGGGTGGAGAACACACTACACACCATCAAAGCAACGACTTGCAGTTTCCCACCTGTTGCGTTTTCTCACACACACACACACACACACACACACACACACACACACACACACACACACACACACACACACACACACACACACACACACACACACACACACACACACACACAGGTTTAACAGCGGTGTGTGTAGCTTTAATGGTTTGTTCGCACCAAAAGTGAGTTCTCGCCCGCCTCTCTCGGCAACAGCAGTATCTATCAGCTGGCGTGTGTTTGTGCCGATGGGGAGGAGCTTATTATCTCCATCATTGACTGAACCCCATTTTACAAAAGGCCCACACTGCTTCTGAGGTTTCAACTACACACACTCGAGTCAGGTAGATCTGCTCTCTCTCTCTCAGCTCAGTGTCTTGAGGTCGTTTACAATCTCGGATTCTCATGACATCAGTGGGCAGCTATTCTACCCGGCAACCCCTCCCCCCCGATAGAAAATCTGTCATTGGCTGGGATATTATTTCCCAGAAAGCGTAAGACCCTTGAACATGCACACATGCTCTTTCTCACACACGCGCGCGCACACACACACACACACACACACACACACACACACACACACACACACACACACACACACCACTTAACCCGTGTTTACAAAACCCCTGATCCCTGAAAGCTCTTCCAGCTGTGCTCTGGATGTATCGGTGCGTGTGCATGTGCACGTGTGAGACGTGTCATCACAACCTTTTTAATCAACGTGTTGACGTTTCAATGACAGAAACTTGGCCCGATCTCTCTTTCTCCCCATCTCTTCCTCTCCATCTCCATCATTCTCTCGTCTCTGTCTGCTTTTCATCAGGTAGAGTGGGTAAAAACAAAAAAACGTGACCGCTCTGTGTCACGTGTTGCACTTCTATACACTTTTACAGCTGAAACTGAAGCAAGAGAAGCATCGCAGAAGGATCAGATATCTAGTCTGGATGAAATGATCAGCATTTATTAAGTTGGATCGGTCGTTATAGGCCGGTATTCGTTCAAAATGGTTTGATTTGCGCTGTGTATAAAGACAGATCACGGCTAAAAATAAGATTAGTTAGGAAAATGAATAATTCCACATGTAAATGTGGTCGGTATCAGCCGATACTGCTTCCAGCAATCAGCCCCAAATATCCTGATTGCAGCACTCTACGTATTAATCTGCCTTTAAGAGGCCAATACTTGGGGCCAATGTTTGCCTCCATACGAACACAACACAGACAAACAAATACAGTCGGAGTACAAAGTTTTGTGGTTCTGGTTTTGTAATTTCGAGACCAACTGCCAAAGTGAAGTGGACATTCTTCTCTCCGCAATAGTTGATTTATTTCTCGCTCTGCAGGACGCTGTCAACGCTGCAGATTTCAGTCCCGCCGGTCCGAATGACCAAACCAAACCAGTCCCGTGTTCAAAGTCAGCTTTGATGCACATCGCGGTTACAGTGCTCTTTAAAGTCTGCAGCCTTTTTCGTGCACAACTGGAGCCCAGAACCAGTAGAGGTAACACAGACTTTTGAACATTGTTTTCCAATGTTTCAGCGTGTAATTATCCCTTCGGCTCAGCGGCGTGTGTGTGTTTGAAGCTGAGCTCTGTCCAACTCTGCAGCGTGGGTTTGGCTGAGGTTTCAATTACTAGGTGGCCTGGTCCCTCGTTGCGGCTCTGCAACAAGAAAAACCTCATGTTTGACGCCCCAAATGCGTTCCCCTACTTAAACACTGACAGTGATGACCTGGAATGGATTCACTCAGATACTCGCTTCCACGGATAATGAGCCAATGCTGTCAGCTGGACAGTGTCTTCCACGTGATGGAAGCACACGACTTGCTCTTTTTTTGGTTTCCTATTAGCAAAAAGACGAAGGAGGATACTTGAATCTATGCATTGCATTCAGCCGAGAGGATAAAGATCGTAGCCGGATATCGGCCGGCGGTGTTTCCATCTGGACTCACCTCCGACGGGGCTGATCTTGTTGGTGATGGCGTATCTCAGGATGCGCTCCTCCTTGACGTACATCACAAACACCCTCTCCATGGTGATCTGCAGCGTCTCCGGGACGGCGGCGCGGCTGTCGTGCCGGCAGTCGTGGTAGGTGATGTTCTGCTTCAGCTGGAAGGAGAAGGACTCGGCGCCGCGCTCCGCCGACACCACCGAGTACTCCCTCACGGAGCTGGAGGTGGCGACTGAGGGGGAAAGAAAGAAGTGGAAGAGGTTTTTAGGGCACACACAGAGGCATGAAGACGCAGAATTTGTCTTTTGTGGTGTGTGTGGTTACCGGACGGGTAGTACTGGTAGATCTCCTTGAAGGGATCCATGGTAACATCCGCTCCGGGGGGCAGGAAGGGCACGTTCCCGTTGACTGCGGTGTCCACGGTGAGGTGATTGTGGTCGTCGAGGCCGCGGCCCGTCTGGATGATTGACAGGCGCTCGTTGCCGGGGTAGAAGATGACGTCGGCACGACGAGTGAACTCGGCACCTGGTGACGCAATGAGTCCATCGACGGATCAATTCTTCTTCTGCTGTTTTCTATATGCTATTTATAGATTATGTTCAAATCTATAAATGACGGTGCAGCAGTTATATCATAAAAAAGTGGATGGTGTGTATGTGTGCAGGACACACATGCATGCACGTTCTCTCACACACACACACACACACAGCTGTTTCCTATTAGAGAGGGGAGGGAAAAGCCTGATATCACATCACATCCCTGGAGACGATACAGCTGGCTGGGAGGCCAAAAACACACACACACACACTAGAGGAGTTTCCTCATCCCTCTATCGATGTGCAGAAAAGATGTGCTGAACACACACACGCTTTACCTGTGATTTTGAACCCTGCTTGGCTGTTGGGCAGCTCCAGAGCGAACAGCCATCCAAACAGCTCTCCTATTGGTGCGAGCGGCATCAGAGCCCAGCCCACTGGCTCGGGCACCTGACCAATCAAGACAAAGCTTACAAAAAGGGCAAATCCAGAGAACACCGGAGAGTTCACATTTTCAATAGAAATAAAGACTCTTATACCTCGCTGATGGCAGTGTACGCTCTGCCGTCGCCCACCACGATGTAGGCGTGAAGATCGATGTTGTTCAGGTTCACCGGAGTCGAACCCACGGTCACTGTTCCGCTCACCTTACCGCTGACTCGCTGAGGAGCGCCTGGAGGGTTACAGCAACAAAAAAAAAGATGACGCTACTACATTTGAATATACAAGATGAATGCATCTCTGCGGGTCAACGGTTGCGCTCGAACCCTCGGGTAGACAGTGGCGTCCGTTGCCGTAGAAGCCGGGCCGGCAGTGACAGCAGAACCCTGTGGCGTAGTCGGAGCAAAATGCATTCTGGGAGCACTGCTGTTGAAACCTAGAATGAGAAGTGAGAAAAAGAACAACACGTTTAATGCTTTAAAAAAAAGAAAGAAAGCATCAATGCAGCAGAACCAGAGATATTGTCTTTTTTATTGCACACGTTTCTTTGCCTACATTACCCACAATTCAATCCTACCGCTGTTCGTGCAACAACCACGACAAATATAGTTGAAATGCACCAGCAGCAGGTATATATGCATGTATATATCATGCTCACTAGTCGTCACATACCTGGCACATGTTTCCCTGTTCTCTGTCGTATACTGAATCACTGAAAGAGAGGGAGAGAGAGAGAATAAGTACTAATAAATCATACAACGCTTATATAATTAACATGCTACAGTCTCCTATCTAAGATCCTAACCAGAGAAAGATGTACGTGCAGACCACCAGCACTGTTGCTGAGCTTTGCTTGAACGCTGGGAAGATGCATTTCTCCTGTTTCCAGTATTTACGTCACACAGATATGAATGTTTAAATGGAGACGGAACATTTATGGCCGTTACCATACAAGTGCAGATGGGCCGAGCGAAGAAGACAGAGGAAGGTACACACACACGTTGAGGCACTACTTGGACAGAAACCAGCTGTTGCTGTCATGTCTCCCACACCCAGTAATCCACTCACTCACACACACACACACACACACACACCCACACACACGCACAAATTCACTGTTTGCTACATGAACTCCCAAAGCCATAAAGGCTACATCCACACCGTTATAATTCGTTTTCATTTTAAAATGCTCAACTCTTGATACCTTAACGCGTGTCCGGCGACACTTTTCCTCCGCCCCCATAACAAAGACACTTCTGCCCACTCTGACCCCGTTGTAGCTTAAAAGCTTTACGTAGAGCCTGGCCGGCAGAGACTTTTGAAAACATTGGCCCGTGCTTGCTTCCCAATCGGCCCTCAGCAGTCGGGACCGTCCTTCCCCGACACGTCCCGCCCCTTTCACGCGGCCCTTTCTTCTGCTAGCAGCTGTTGTTCGGTTAAGAGAGACCTCTGGTCTTGCTTTTTTCGCCTCGTAATGTTAACAACCAAGCAACCAGCGGCACATGACCCGCTCCTGCGAGTGGACGTGAGATGAGCATATTCGTACTGTGGATGTAGCCTGAAATGCATTGGTATGAACTCTGATGAAGCCATGTATTTTCTACAGTCTATGTACTTGTAAGTGTTTACATGTGCTGCTCTAAACACTGTGAGTAAATCCTCTGTCTGACACACAGGAAGCGATACGCTTGGTCTTCATTTATTTGGAATAAACAGAAAAAGAACTGGATAGTCAGCGTTGCTGAGCAGACATGCAGTTTGAGTTACACGGACGTTGCTCAGACTGCTGAGTCTATGAAGTCTCAGACAGGACAACATATTGAAATGTTAATATGAGGTCACTTGTGGGAAGGCAGAGCTAAAACTCAAAGGATGTCTAAACCTGATTGTAGTGACTCTCAATGACCAAGTCTCTCTCTCTCTCTCTCCCTCTCTCTCCCTCTCTTTCTCTCTCCTTCTCCCTCCCGCCCTCCCTCTCTCTCTCCTTTTTTATGTCTCTATTTGTCTTTTTGGTAAATGGCTGATTTGGGATTAAAATGCAGCATTTTATCATCCTACTGGGGAGCGTCACACATACACACACACACACATTCAGATGGACACAGGATGTCAGGATATTTTCTCAGGAACCACACACACACACACACACACACACACACACACACACACACAACTACAGACACACAGGAGACAAATCACTGTGTTTTCTACACATAAACACACAGACGTGCCAATGCTGTGGAGGGAAACCCAAATATTGCATCAGTTTTTAAGCCCTGAATGAGTTTCATGAAAAGCACTGAGAAGATGTAGGTACTTGCGTTGGATAGATTTTCTCAATGTTTTGAAAATATCATAGTTTGAAATCTAGTTTTCCTCAAAACTCGGAAGGATTATTGATTAATGGAGTGCACACAACTGTGGAAAACAAGACATGAGAACTGTTTTAAATACCAAATGAGGTATTGGCCAAATTCCCAAAAATAATCTTTGCATTTCCTAAGAAAAACAAAGTATTACATCACTCCAAACTGAGTTAAATGACTTAATAAGATGTTTGTTTTTTTATCCTTATGTAACCAGGCGAGTTGCCTGTGAACACATTCCTGTTCACGGCAAAAACCTGTGAGAGTAGTTGCAGGGGAGGGAGCGTTTGACACACACACACACACACACCTACACACACACACACACATACCTGGGAGCTGCCCTGCACAACGGCAGTATTGTACTGCCAGCTGCTGAGCGGCTCCGCGTGCAGATGGCAAGGTAACGCTACCCTCCTGTTTCTCCAACAACTTCATATATATTCATATTCATTCATAGTCATCGCCCACCTCCTGTGTCAAAATCAACATCGTCCTCGTCCACGCTGACCACGTGACCTCCAGGGGAAAGCGGTGGTTCATTCCTGTGAGGCGGGTAGACATCCACCACCTCCAGAGGAACCTACAGGGGGGAGAAGGCTATGTTTAACTGAAAATATGTTTTTACTGTTTGTCATACGTTTTAACTCTCTCCAGATGCTTCAACCCAGACAGCTATGATCAGTGCATACTTTACATTTTGTGTACAGTATGTAGGGTATAATGATTGCAGTTTTGCCAGCGTTTTTCTGTCTCCAAAAGAGCGTTCCAATCGTAACCACAGAATTTACAAAAAGCGACTACAAGTTAAAATGTCATTGCGAAACTCTGACAGCGCTGCCAATTTAAATCTTTTTTATAAGAAATTATTTCTGAGAATTGCAATAGTTTGCCAATAAGTGCTGCTGTCTGCATGAGCAACATCATGAACTCTTGTCCCACAACCCATAATCATGGTCTTTTGGCTTTGCATATGTTTGTATTTTGTGATTTGGTTTTTAAAAAAAACCAAATTCAAACTTTGTTCATCTTAAAATGTTTGCCAGTATTTGATGTGCAGGGACGTTTTAGTGTTACCTGTGGTTGCTGTTCCTGAGTCTGCTGGCCACCTCCTGCTGGTGCTCTTTCTGGAGCATTCGGGGGAGCATACTGCCTGTCTGCTGGCTCCGAGTTGTACCTGGGTTCAGAGGTCAATGGCACATCTTCGCCACCGTACGCCACCTGATGACGAGTGTCCTCCGAGGTAGCATCCGGACTTGCTGGTTGAGGGGCCTCCGAGTGGTCTCCGCCAGCGGGGGCTGTCTGGTATTCGGGGTCCCCACCTGTCAGAGTGTACTCCTCCTCTTCCTCCTGGTTATCGGGGTCGAAAGTGTTGTCGGGGTATTCCTCAAACTCGCCGTACTCGGCTGTGGTGGTGTCCTAGAGGCAGAAACCATAGACGGGGTCAGAGGAGTTTTCTGCAATTACCTCTTAAAGGGGAAATAAAATGAATTAAGCAGAAAAACTAGATTACCAGGGAGGGCCCATGTCCTCCAACTGGTGGGGTAACGAGGAGGCCACTGATGGATGCAGGAACAATGTTGTCGAAAGAGTAACTGTTCCCAGTGTGGAAAAGCCAAACACCTGGAATTCCTGTGTTACCGACCCTAGAAAGCGAGTGACATTCGTTATTTTCAGGTTCAAAGTTCGTGTTAGAGGTAATTTGCCCAGAGACGAAGGTGAATGTGAAAAGCTGTTTTGTGCTCGTTGCCACATCTTATTTGTGAGCTAACTCTCAATATGAACACTATATTTGTTCTTTCTTCAAAGCTAGCATTACAGCCGTGTTAGCAGCAACAGCTAACTGCCAACAGCTGCTTTGCTCAAGTTGCTAGCTAGTCAGTTTGTGACCCAACCTTGAGGTTTTTTTACTTACTGGTAGAGGTTTTTCACACTCTGCTCATTGCTGGTGACACTGTAGTGAGGTCCCTCGGTTCGGGAGAAGATCAGATATGTGATCTCTCCTCTGCTGAAGCCAACTCGAGCAGGAAGTTCTATCTCAACATTATAAGACTCCTAAAAGCAGAAGATTGCATGAACATCACTGCAATATGACAGAGACATTAATGTCTACAAGTGTTGCAGGTCTTATATATAAGTTACCTTAGGGCGTGTCCCAAAGAAGTTAAGGCCACCTTCAGGGTAGAGGAAGAGAACGTATGAATCTGTCTCGTCGTAACCGATCACTGCCTGGAACGTATTGACCTAAAGAAAGAGAAGAGTATGAACCAGTAGCCTCTCACAATGATCGTGCAAGTGCAGTTTAAAAGTAAACTTTCTGCTCCACACGTAGGTATTTCCAAAGAAGGAGGTAAGAAATAAAAAGGAAAGAACTTTTATTCAATTTAGTTTAAAGAACATACGATTCTTTCACGGGACACATTTACAGGATCGCAAGTTAGACAAAGTCGTCATTGTGTGTTGTGTTAGTTTAAGTTTTCCCTTGCTTGGAGCCAAGTCTTTCAACATATTTTAAAGGACCAGTGTCTGGGATTTAGTGGCATGTTAGTGGTGAGGTTACAGATTGCAACCAACTAAATACCCCTCCACTCAGTCCTCCTCCTCCAATGAAAAACATGGCCTTCAAGTAACTTTCTGCCAATAAATAAATCTTCCTAAACCTTACACACTGGACCTTCAAGCAACTGATAAAACCTTTATCTTGTAGCTACCACTTGTTGCCATCAGTGGCCACTGTTACGGTCTTAATTTAGCCTCTAATTATTCAGTAACTTTCACAAAACGCAGGACAACTATAACCCTTATTTACTGAAATAGATCTCAGCATTTCGTTTTGATTTTTTGACCCTGAGGGACGAGAGCAGCTTCCTGGTAATCAAGACAGTGTCTAACAATCATGTTCAGGGATGAGGTCACCTCCTCCGGCCCAAACACCCTGACATTATTCTAACACTCAGTGCACATATTTAGACTTCACACCTCTCCTCCAACCTCCTGCCGACTCCCTTCCCCAAGTCTCCACCTCTTCCTCTGCTGGGATTCATGTTGAGACTTCTCACCCTCATCCCCCCACCTCGTTTCGACCACCGCCAATAACTGACATACTTAGTACCTGGGTTTCCAAACATCTACTTTGCGAACTAATTAGGATCCCAAAAAATGTATTGAATAAGTACAAACTTATGAATAAGGGAAGTGTGGAGTTGGGGAACTTTTTTTTTGCAGTGGCGTCCGGCCCGCTCTCCCTCCCAAAACCACAGTTGGAAAAACACAGATTTGTCGAATGAGAGGAAGACTGTGAGTGTTGTTTCCCTTTGGGACACAATCAGATTATCGTTGCACACGCACACGCATGCACACACACACACACACACACACACACACAGCCTCTCAACCCCCAGCCCAGATGTTGATCTCCACAGCTGTCTTCCTGTGTGTCTCGGCATCTTTCGCGATGATGTTACAACATGCAAACCAGACATCGTTACAATATGAGGCGTGGGGTGCACAAACACACACACACACACACACACACACACACACACACATTTATACAAGCCTGAACGCAAACACAGATGTCCCACCACCTATATTCCACCCATGTGAACGTATGTGTGTGTGTGTTCCTAATTGTTTACATCAACATCTTTAAGCTATCTTGTTATTTGTGGGCGTGGAGGACTTTGTAGCCTCCGGGCTCTTTGTAATTACGAAGGAGGGGGTCTTTCTTTTCTTCTTTCCCGTCTTTGGGAGGAGAAGAGGCTTGAGCTACAAGAGGGGATCTACTTCTTTGTCCTTAACATCCTTTCTAAATGTCTATTTTTCTCTCCTGCTGTCGCTCCTCTTCCCTTGGAGGAGGTGAGGGGTGAAAGGATGCAGGGGTTGATTGGCAGAGATGGGTCTGCTTTACAGTGGGAGAAATATGAGGAGACAGATATTAAGATGCGTTTCCATCCAAATAGTTGTGAAAAGTTGAGTCAACAGAAGAATATTTCATTTCCCCATCTGCACGATGTCCTTTAGTGGATTTATTCTACCCTGTCCACACATAACAGGCTGTATATCTACACCATCGCAACAATAATGAAATAAATTGTCATTCCCGGTCCCCAGAGGATGGCCCCTCTGCCTCTGGTAATCCCCTTTTCCTTTAGAGCCTTGTAAGGTTTGGTCTGTGAATTATCTGGAGAAACCGGTTGATGTTCTTCAATGTATTTTCTCATTGTATTGTAGAGAAACAAACAAGATATCTACAGCCAATACCTCCAAAACTATGAAACTCTCAATCTAGATCGATAAACAGCACTCCAAGTAAGAGGATGAATATGTGTTTTTGTTTTTTGGGGTGAGCTGTCCCTTTGATATCTGGCGTACAGAGGCATGAGAGTGGTATCGATGCTCTCATCTGACTCTTGGCAGAGGAACAAAATAAGCACATTTCCCCCTAAGATGTGAAACTATTTATTTTAATTCGCGCCCGGCTCTCCGGCCCTCCTCCGTCTGTGTGGTCACTCGCTGCGTCGGAGCGTCTGTCTCTGTGTGGAGCGTCGTCATGGTGTGCTTTACAGACTCACAGCTGGAAGACAACAAAAAGCAGCCAGGACACATCAAAGACCTCCAGACTGGATGCACCCCCCTTCCACACAAACACACACACACACACACACACACACACACACACACACATCCAACCTACAGGCATTTTGTTACACCTTTTATTTTTTAAAGAGTGTCCTCACACTCTGAGCATTCGCCAGACACACGCACAGATGTTAATTGTCTCCGGGACACAGCAAATGTTTGTTGTCGGGGTCGTCCTCTAAAGTTTAGGTGGTAACATCATTAGTGTGCGAGGTTCCTCTGGAGCACGGAGGGGCTCTGGAAACACCCGACAGCTTCACTGCATACACAGGGAGTCCATTTAGAAAGCCGAGGAGCAACTTGACGCATTTCATATGTTCTTATTCCAAGGCTTCAAAGTCAATTTTCATACTTTCATTTCAGCGTGGCATCCAACTTATCATTTACTGAGCAAAGAAATGCATAGTATTCCTTTAAAGTCGGCCTCGTGTTGGGTTTTGAATTCATGGTTCTTTTGTAACCATGAAAGATGTCTGTGTGTACAGGATACGTCGTCGGCCAATAGACAGTTGGATCATGCAGCGACGACTATAAGGATGATCAAGGATTATTTTATGTTAAATTACAGAATTAAAATGATGTAAAAATGATCTCTTCAGTCGTCCATGGTTCTTTGCGTTCAGACTTCAGCGGAAAAGCTGGCGAACCTTTTAAGTAGACGTTCAGTCAAGTGTCACCTTCTTTTAATTTGTTTGGTCGTGTTCGGTATGTGTTTATTCGGTGATCTTTAAGTAGTTTAGTCTACTCGGCCTCATTAAAGATAGTTGAATTTACTTTCTATCTTGCTTATGTTTCCAATAAGTGACTCATCCCGTTGCGACAAATGTTCTGAATCCTTCTAATTCTCTTGAGCCGGGTCCCACTTTGATGAGGCTCGACCGACGTACTACACTTTGTTTGTTGGTTGCAGCTGCAGACCGGCCGAGAGAGAGAGAGAGAGAGAGAGAGAGAGAGAGAGAGAGAGAGAGAGAGAGAGAGAGAGGAAGAGAGAGAGAGCAGCTGCAGGCCAGTTGCCAGCCTCACCAGAGTGCTACAAGCGGAACTGCCTACAGCGTGGGAACTGGCACACACACACACACACACACACACACACACACACACACACACACACACGACTCACACACACTCACACAGCCCAGGCCTGTAGCCAGGAACAGTCCGGTCAGTATTGCACTGTTGTCCTATGAAAAGCCCTGACTTTCCAGCAACTACAAACCAAAGCGCTACGACCACGCTAGTAATTAGTCTCAAGTCTGTCCAAGTTAAACTTGAGCGCTGAGTCACTTTAGTGTTTTAGTGTCTTTAGTGTATTATGGATGAGCTGTACAGCCAGGAGGGGATACAAGACCCTTTGTTTCTGGTTGCAGAGGCTCCTTAGTCACTGATAAAAACAGTAACATATTATGAAAGCTGAATTTCAGTTTGAACAAGGATGAGCGTATTTGAAGGGGTGCCCACTGTGTCACTGCATGGGGCTCCCCGAGAAACAACAAATAGCACTAAAAGAAACAATAGTTCCTATTGTGCTACAGAAAGGAAGAAATACAGAGGAGAGGACAGGAGGGCAAAATAAAAGGCGAGGGACAAATCCAACAGAGGAGTCCATTTATTCATCCTCTCGGTCTCAGCTGACCCTCACGCAGCCGGCATGTAACATGCCGTTCAACGCTTTCCCTCTTCTGCACATGTGTGTTTGAAGGAAACTCGAGGGGAAATCAGAAGGAGAAAAAAAAGGTCTACTGTGGTCAAACATCAAAATCACATTCCATTCGAAAGTGCTGCTCGTATACAAGAACGCTCTCGGGAAGGGGAACTTCCTGTAAAGCATGCCTCTACATCATGTCACTGTGGTACGTGCACATTATTCAATTTTTTTTAGGGTTAGGGGTTAAGGTTTTATTAGAATAAGCAGATAAATCAGTGTTAGAATCAACCATAGTAATAAAATGGGAGTAGAATGGACATCCCTGTTGAAATCATTGTATCGTTATGGACAGAGCGGCGGCCATTTTTGTGTAGGGTTCCCATTGCAACTGCTGTACCAGGGCTAACTTCTGTATAAAATAAACCGACAGCGGCAACGACGAACGCAAGTAGTGACACTACGAAGAGCAGAGAGACGACTGAGCAAATGAGTCAAACGTAACAACTTAACGCTTCATCCAAACACTCTTGTCAGAGAAAGCACGCTGCTGTTCCTAAGAAACCAGAGTAGCATTAAAGTGTGGCTAACAACGGACTAGTTAGCTGGCTAGCTAGCTAATTATACCACTGCTGCTTAGAAGTAGTAGACTAGCGGTGTCACTGCATCCACCAACGTCATGTTGATGGCTGCCGCGACACGGCTGCAGCGAGGGTGACGGACGAGCCATGTGGCGCTCAAAGCAAAGCCTTGTCGACACTTCTTCAAACACCAACACGCAGAGGGCCAGGTCCTCTGGAGTAAATGGATCCGGTCATTTAGCAGATTGGGCTACATGTTAGCGGATACAACAGAGTGTGTGTGTTGTTGGATTCAAGAGAAGCAATTACTTTCCAATTATGATAATATGCTCTTTAAGACTTGTTTCATAGAAAACACAACCCCACCTCTCTCTCTCTTGGGCTCTACTTTTCTCTCCTTTATTTTCCTGTTTTTCCTTCCCTGGCTGCTCCTCTCATCCTCATATCAGACCCCCGAACACCACGCGGCCGGGCCCCTCCCCCTAATACACATCCCGACTAAATACACACCTCAGGTTAATCAGCTCGCACCCACATACCACAACGCACCCCACCCAGCACCTCTGGCTAATCACTTCAAAAGGAAGATGCTATCTTGACCCATCGAAGTAAATCCCAGCCCGGACTGCTCCGACCCGACAGGACGCACAGACCTTTTAAACAACAAAACAGACTTTCAGAGGTGGACACCAGCCTCTAATCAGCATTCGGTCAACACTGGATGGAGACTTAAGTCCGAGGTTTGAGACTCAAAGAAGAATCAGTCATTTGACCATTTGGCAGCGCCGCAAAGAGCCCGAGGTATTAAGACGTGTCGTCAGAGGCTTAATGCTGCGTATCCCCCCCGATGGACTGTTTGAACGTTTCGCTTTTGATCAATCAGGAAGAAAGGAGGAGGGGGCATAAAAGAAACCAGACCGCGACAGTCAAGAGAAAGAACAAACAGATGAGAGGGGGGGGAACAAACACACAGAGAGATCTCCTGGGGTTTTTTCCTTAAATCTGCCACTCCCTGCATCCCTCCCCTCCCATATGCTACGCACCAAGAACAACAAAGCACTGTTTGTTTGATCGATAAGTTCAGCCGACCTGGCTTTACTTGGATTCTGTCCCAAATACAGACTCAAACAAAGCCTTTGGTTCTCATCTTGGTGATACTTTCTTTTAAAAGGTTCTATCATGGTTGAGGAACGTTTCTAGAAATGTTGTATTAATTACAAAGAAAAACAGAGATAGGGTTTCATTGGTACATTTCCAATTAAAAAGGGAATTTGGAATATTTTCAGCTCAGTTTATTGGGGCAGTTGTCTTCATCATCAAAGCTTTTCAAACCCTGATGACATCACCAGACGTATTTGGTAAAGTCTGCATTACAAACTAACTGTAAGTGGGAAGGTGGAGAGATGTGTGCATTTAGGCAGCAGGGAGGGTCTAATGCAATAATGAATGGATGTTTACCTGGGTTTAAATAGAGCTTGTATTTTCAAGAAAATTCCCATTTGCCCTATAATTAGGGCCAAATTACGCACTTCTCTCTGGGACAATTCCTAGAAAATGACGGATGTGTAAATCAAAGTGTCACTTTGAGAAGGGGGGGCAGAGGTAGAGATGTGCACATGAAAACACATCCGAAAGCAGCGCTTTGATGCTAAACCAAAATAGTAAACCAAATTTAAATTTGAACAGTTAACTAGCTGACAAACTGGGATCTGTGTGAGCAATAATGGTCGAGGCGTGTTCGTGTCTACCTGTGTGTGAGGGGATAACGAGTCGGGAGAGGAGGGGGAGCACTTTGATGACCTTTAAAGATGACCTCTGACCCCTCGAAAAGGCTAAGAGGCAGATTAGGAGGAGAAGGGGATTTACAAATGGACCCCGCCCTGCCCAGGCTGATCACAAGCGATGTGCATCCTCCAGGAATTTGAGATTGTGTCTCTCATTATCACAAGACCCAAAACATACCGAGCGGGTGGTGAATCTAGGCCTCCAGCTAGTGCGTCCAGTCCCTTACCTTGTTCGAGGGTCCGGCGGTCCGAGTTCGCTCTTCGTATGCCGCAACGTTCTCCCATGTTGCGACCACAGCGTGTGTGGGCGTGAATTTTGCATCCGGGAACCCTCGGTGTACTTCCTGGGTGAGCAGATGGATGAATGAATGAATGAATGATGCGGGTGAAGGGGGTAAGAAGGAGAAAATAAAAAAGGGACAAAAGGAAAGATGGAGTGTACAATGGATTGAACTAATGGATGGAGAACTGGAAAAAGGAAGAATCCAAATCTGGAGTTTAGCACAAGTCAATTTCCAATCACACCGTTGTAATGCCCTTTACTGGTTTCAGAGGATCAACAGACCTGGGCCACTCTGTTGAGGACGCTGGGCGTCTCCGTCACCCGATAGTAGATCTGTCCTCGCCCTCCGCTGGTGTCGATATCGGCCAGGAACGGCGCCACCACGGGGAAGTCCGTGGGGAAGCCGTCGTCAACGTACTGCTTCTCCATCGGCAGGTCCTGCGCTGAAATGATGCCGTTGGTAGCCACCTAGAGGGAGAGGGAGCGACGACGTTTAATGAGGGCGTCAATGGTGTCGCTGCAGACTGCTCGGGAATATAAAACCCATCATAAAAAAACCAGAATCCTCTAGGAAATAGCCGCAGCACCGTCGCGACCCCATGGGACCGTCTAATGAACCCGTATCCCCTCATAAACCACCGGGACCTCCGTGGGCACTGCCGAGTACCCCCTCGTGCACCTCAGGAACCACATAATGAACCCCGAGTTCCCCCTCATAAACCACTGGAACCTCCTCAAGGACCGCTGGGCCTGGCCACTGATTGTGTGTCGGAAAACATTGAAACCAACCGTTAACTGGCTTTCCTCTGGATGTATTCTGCTGTGTAATAGGACATGACACCTTCTGATGATGCGTGTCATGCAAAGCAACACTGCGGTTTGTAACTGCTCTGTGAGTAGATGTAACCCGGCCTGAAGTGCTTGATGTACATATCAAAGATAAAATAATTATTTATGCAGACTGACTCATATCAGACTCATATGTGTGTTATTGTTTTATAACGACAGATGCTAGCGTGCATTCTGTTTTAGAGGAAATGAAAAGACTCAGCCCGTTAACGCCACCTAAATGCATTTATTTGGTCTCATTTATAAAGCATTTAACATATAGTAAAGTTAGATTAATCAAGCGTACATCTCATATCTACTCATGATTTCTAGCTCAGGTTTATAGATGGTTTGACATTTTGTAAAAATGGGTCCCCAGAAGTAAAGATTGGGATTGGCCCTAAACCTAACGTATAACATGACATCATTATTATATTTTAATACTTTTCACATGTTGATTTACACTTCATATACACTACACATACTTTGCATGTTGCACACTCTGTTTAAAAATTAATGTCTACTTGGGGATTAATAGAGTACATATCAATCTATCCACTTATATTCTGCATAATAAGTAACTTTAATAACTTTCTTTATTCCTCATTAGACTTTATTCGCAAGCTGCAGTACTTTTACTCGTAATGTTACAGTGAAGTAGTAGTACTACCACCAGCACAGAAGAGGATACTACAAGCACGAGGTATTCCTGATCTCCATCTGTTGAGTAGCAGTTGATTTGTAATTGATTGTGACGCCACAATACGGCAATATGTATTTTCCTCCAAAATAAAACACACTGATTGTGCGCTGCACCGCTTCATTTGGCAGCTCTGCAAACATCACCTGCGCAGCGTTAACGCTCACGCGCGGGACTGTTCATGAACGTCTACTCACGTAAAGCTGGGAGTACCGGGAGTCGTAGAAGTTCAAGGGTCTGGGCAGCAGCAGCACTTTGGAGGTTTCATCGTCCCCCTCGGCCAAAATCTGGTCCCCGCTCAGGGCTCCGTACGGGAACATGTCGGCCCTCCGGATGGCGGAGACCGCGCACACGCCGCAGCTCCAGCACAGCAGACACGCCGCCAGTATTCCTCCGCTCTCCATCGTGGAGCAGAAGGAGAGAGGTACAGATGGACTCAGAGCAGGGCAAGCGAGGAACTTAGGGAAACTCTCCTCCTCCTCCTCCTCCTCCTCTCCAGTCTCCGCGCGGCCATGGATGCTCTGCTCTGATTGGTCGGCGGCGGGCTGAGTGACAGCAGCGCCGGTGCTGGAGGTAACATCTGGCTCGCGTTAGCGAGAAGACAAATAGAGCGTTTTTTAATCCGGATGTAACTCTATCTGTTTCACAACAATGTAAAGGAGACATTGTGGGGGTTTTCTACACACTAACACACGCACACGTATTTACATACACTCCTACACTTATTCCCTCAATATGAATGTGTGTGTTCACATTTCAGAAGGCTAAATGAATTTAAAACTAATTATTAGCAGCTATTATTTCTTTTATTTCCCAACTATTTTTCAAGTTGAATACATTATAATCAATCACACTATTTACCTTACAGAGTTATTCTCATTTTTCTTTTTTAATCTTAGGTTATTTACTATTAAAAAGGTAATGGACGCGGAATTACGACAATAATTTAACTTGGGCGCCACCTCGTGGCTGTAACAGCATATGACAGTATGAAGCATGCACAGTGCACATCAACTTATTAAACATTTATTATAATAATTAGCAACCACATTATTTATGTAATTCTCCCCCCAAATAAATAGATAAAAAGACACTTACTATTGATTTATTTTCTCATTTATGTTAACCTTATTCTAATTTGTATTTACTTTCGCCCTCATTAATGTAGTTATTTTTCTGACTCAACATCATTATCACCCTTCATCCCTGTTCATGTATTTCTCTCCTCTTCAGACTTCACATTCCTCTGGTTGCAGTTATTTATGTATGAACACATATAATACTCTGATTAAAACAGACAACAGAAACCATGTTCAAATCAAAACTTCTGTTTCATACATATCGTGCTGATAAACAGTATATTCATTCTGTTCTGAGGAGCAACAGAGGAGGCACCGACACATGAAATATGTGTGTACAAAACAGAAAATACTTAAATTAGAAAAATGGAAAATCAGGATCAGGACAATATGTGTGGATGGATAAATGAAGAATATAATCAGGGAGGACATTGAGCAACTTCCAAGTGCTGCCGAAACAGGAAGGTCCTGAGCTCCTTCACCTGGAAACAGAACGCACACGCAGACACACACAAGAGGAGCACACATTTCTAACAGAGGCTCAGAGTCCTGGACCGGATCCAAGACGTCTGGAGGGCGGCAGCGAGGACGCCGTGGTCCAACACGTGAGAGGCCTCGGTGCTACTCAGAGGACAGGAGAGAGAAAAACACCATTAACAGTTACATCACGCAGTTTTAGAAAAAACAGTAATCCCATTTAAAGTCCTACACACTCTGCAAACTGCATATCCTATAGTGGTCCCACTGTACATTAGTTCATTCAAAACCAATTAAGTTAATTTTGGAAAACACAAACTGCTGTGTTGAGGTGTGTGTGTGTTAAAGTGTGGAGGTTGTCATTGGAAAACATGGCAAGCCTCCAAACCGTCACACACACACACACACACACACACACACACACACACATATATATATCATACAGTGTTACAGCAGATGTTTGTGCTCACCCAGAGCAACCTGTAGGTGGAGGCAGAGGTCAGGCAGAGGTCATTGACTACTCAGATTTTACTTTGTCTGGGAAAACTATACAGTGTGTCTTACTTTGTGTTTGTGGAAACTGGTGAACTGTCCTCCACGTTATGAATGATCACATCAGCCAAAAGGCCCTTGTGTAATCTGAGCACAAAACGTGGCGTATAAAATACACAATTGCATTTCCCTCACACTAATTTGAAAAGTTGAATTATCTAATCTGATCATTTGCATCTCAGTGTGTAATTACAGAGTTTGGGTTAGCTGACATCAGATATTCACCCAAAATCAATGAACTCATTAATGATTCAGACGAAGACCATTAGCAGGCTGGACACATACACGCGCATACACACACACACACACATGCATTCTGTTGACATAAAGGAGTGATGAGAGAAAGGAAGCCTCACTGCAGGGTTCTGTGTGTGTTTGTGTGCGAGAGTGAGGCACAGTGACACTGACAATACATGCAGCGCTTGTCAGCATGTCAGCGGATGCCGAGCGCTCAACAAAGGCTGTTTACCAGCAGAGCCGGCCAGAAAAGCTGTGGATTGGGATCGTCGTT